>NC_057742.1:25272055-25281720 GCF_004010195.1 Chiloscyllium plagiosum
AAAATAAGCACTACTGCAGGTAGTGTGGGGGTTAAATTTATAAAAAAAGGAACAGGGAAAAAAAATATAACCAGGACATCTCCCTCCAATTCTATTTGTTGTTTAATCCCTGCCCTACCTTCATTTGTTTGATCACTTAGGCATTGCCCTTTGTTGAGAATGGCATTGCTTGTCACTGGCCACTTGGGTGTTTTCCTATCTTCCTGGTGGTGGAAATTGAATAAAGATTTGTGCACTTTGTGTCTTTCACTGTGTCTCACACCTGCACACACACACCATGGGTGCTGGGGATAAAATAAGCACTACCGCACTTTTAAAAAAAAAAGAAAAAATAAACAGGAGTGTGGTTGTGAAGGGCAGTGTTTGTCACTGGCCACTCGGGTGTTTTCCTATCTTCCTGGTGGTGGAAATTGAATAAAGATTCGTGCACTTTGTGTCTCTCACTGTGTCTCACACCTGCACACACACACCATGGGTGCTGGGGATAAAATAAGCACTACCGCACTTAGGTGGTAGTGTGGGGGCTAAAAAAGGAAAAAAATAAATAAATAAATGGGACATTAGGAAAAAAAAAGAAAAAAAAAAAGAAACAGGAGATATTGATGTGAAGGGCAGACAAAAATTGATGTGAAGGGCAGTGTTTGTCACTGGCTACCCGGGTGTTTTCCTATATAAAAAAAATAGAAACAGGGGATTCAGGCCTGGATATCCCTGGAAAGGAAGCACACGGTATCCACCAATGCACTCAAGCTCCTTAGGGAGAGGTGGGCACCGCAGCATTTTAATAGTGGAGTGTTTTATTTCCTCCTCCAACTCTATTTTGATTTAGTCCCTACCCTCCCCCTCACTGTTTTTGATCACACAGCACTGTCCTTTGATGTGAAGGGCAGTGTTTGTCATTGGCCACTCGGGTGTTTTCCTATCTTCCTGGTGGTGGAATTTGAATAAAGATTCGTGCACTTTGTGTCTTTCATTGTGTCTCACACCTGCGCACACACACACCATGGGTGCTGGGGATAAAATAAGCACTACCGCACTTAGGTGGTAGTGTGGGGGTTAAATTTTAAGAAAAGAAAAAAATAAACAGGAGTGGGTGGGTGTTTGCAAGAAAAAAAAAGAAAAAAAAAAAGAAACAGGGGATTCCGGCCTGGATATCCCTGGAAAGGAAGCACACGGTATCCACCAATGCACTCAAGCTCCTTAGGGAGAGGTGGGCGCCGCAGCATTTTAATAGTGGAGTGTTTTATTTCCTCCTCCAACTCTATTTTGATTTAGTCCCTTCCCTCCCCTTCATCTTTGATTTCACGTCAGCATTGCTGGCTCTGGACTTTGCTCATCACTACTTCCTTGACCACATGGGTAATTATCCTGATGGTGGAGTAGTCATAAGGTTATTGATATTTGGTGTTTTCACTGTGTCTTGCACCTCACAAAAGGAAAAAAAAATGGAAGAAAAGAAAAAGATAAAACATATATAGCCAGGAGATTAGAATCTCCTCAGTCCAGGGAACTGACTCTGAGCTGGCTGGCCATAGCCAGTGTACTGTACACAAGTAAATAAAGCTGAAAATGTGTTGCTGGAAAAGCGCAGCAGGTCAGGCAGCATCCAAGGAACAGGAGAATCAATGTTTCGGGCATAAGCCCTTCTTCAGGAATGAAGAAACGTCCAAAACGTCGATTCTCCTGTTCTTTGGATGTTGCCTGACCTGCTGCGCTTTTCCAGCAACACATTTTCAGCTCTGATCTCCAGCATCTGCAGCCCTCACTTTCTCACAAGTAAATAAAGGGCAACTTGGTGACAGGATTCCAGCCTCTGTTCAGTTAGTGCTCTGCCTCAGCAGCAAAAATGTTCTTCCTCACACTAGGAGAATAAAACTGCACACAATATTCAAGGTGTGGCCTCACCAAGGTCCATGTATATCTCCAGTAAGACATCCTACTCCTATATGCAAATCCTCTCACTATGAAGGCCAGCATTTTGTTCCAGGTCTGGTTCCTCTGATTCAGACTCTGAAATGGGCTGTGTGCCATTAGCTTTCCTCATCACCTGATGCACCTCAGTTTGTGCAGAATTCTTTTTTCCCCAAATCCATGTACTCAATGAGATTTTGTTTTTAATACAAAAGTTATTTTAAGTAATAAACAAACAATCTTGAAAGTTTTTAACCATTGAACTCATTGGCAAACTGATGGCATTTGTGGTCACTGGACCCTGCAAAAAATTTAACTGATCCAGGCACTTTAGATAATGTTGTAAAATCATTCCTCTTGCAAGGGCTATATCACAAAACAGACTGATACCACAACCTCTAGAATTATTTCCTCATATCATTGTTGTTATATTGTGCAAATGCTCTTGTAAGGTTTTGCATCATTTAGCTTCAAGAGTCGAGTGGTGCTGTAAAAGCACAGCAGGTCAGGCAGCATCCGAGGAGCAGGAAAATCGACGTTTTGGGCAAAAGCCCTGATGAAGAGCATCTGCAGTCCCCACTTCTGCCCATCTTTTAGCTTCAGTTGATCGTATTTCCCACAGTACATGCAAGACTGTGAGAATGATTGGAAAAGCTGTAATAGTTAAAGCTTCACTGATTAACAAATAACTGAGAGTGAGCACAGCAAATCTTCCCCCCTCCAAAGTTATTTGTTAATTGAACATTAATCAATTAATTAATGCATTGCACTGCTGCACCATATGTTATAATTATGATTCAACATAAGATTAGACGAGAACTAATCCTAATGTAAAGACAATGGTACAATGTTCGAAACACCAACCAGAAGGTCATGTACAGGGACAATGCTATGTTCGATGCCCAACTGAGAACCGAGTAAATTAATTGGTAGGTGATCTTCAGAGTGGTCCACAAATTATCAACTCAAGCTATCACACTCATATCCTATTATGTCATCACCATTCAAAATGCCTCGTACGTCCAATTATGAGGATGCAATTGTATTTCAATACTGAGGCAGTTGCTTTAGGCTCACTGGCACACAACAAGTGTTACAAAGTTGCCTCAAATTGCATTCTGAGCCATTGTCACATTGCGTTAAGGGCTGGATACTCTAATAAACAAGGTACTTAGATGAAACTATTAACAGGCCAAATTGATTATCCACCATATGTAGGCTACTAGTCCTGCCATCCACTCTATACCTCCCCGTGAAGATAGTAAGTCAAATCAGGAAGACAGCACTTGGCCAGGAAGGCTACTTTAAGTGCCACCCATCTTTATTACCAGACATAGCACAGGATAACAATAAATGCATTGACCTTCGGGTTGGTGGTAAACAAGTAGTGGGTATTAATGGCCAAAGACATAGGATAATCATGAACAAATCAGTGTTTTCCAATACATTTTGATGCTACTTATGCTAAATGTGTTAACACCAATGTCTAAATAGCATTCCAGAAAATGTATGCAATTTTCTGTATTGTGCTGGATATTGAAATTTTTAAATAATCCACTTCTCAGTGCAGACCAATACAAAAAAAAGAAAATAATAATACCAGAGTCAACTGTGCAGAACTGTCACTATTACTCAGAATGCACGAGTTATTTGCAATGCTATTACCTAATGGATTGTGGGTGACACATTGGTAGCTACATTGTTATTGCAACCCCTGGATTTTAATGTTTTATCAGCTGTATCATGGCCTATCCTTATCTTGCTTGTGTATACCTGTTATCTCCCTGCTTTCCATCCAAGGCAGGATCCTATGTGAATTTATCTGTGAGTTATCTTGTCAAAATATCTCAAAAAGGTGAAGAACCACAAATAGAATTCTCAAAGGATCATACTGCATAGCAAGTAACTACAACATAGAACTCTTGTCAAAGATGACAACAGGAATAGTAATAGGTGAACAGAAAACAACGTTAACAAAAGAATACCAACAGATTAGGTGGAGAGTTATAATAGATGAAACATTGCAACGATGTGACTCACTTAAAAAGGCAGAGGCTGAAAACAGTATATTGAAAGGATATCGAGGACAGTGAATCAAGCCATCTTACATTAATCAGAGATGTAGATGAATTTACAGTAACTACTGACTGAAAGGCTAGATCAAAATCTACCCTGTCTGATTAGGGGGAAGTAAAATAACCCTTTTCAGTGAATTGAATGATACCTGTGTTGAGAATGGATAGAAATAATTTTGCAACTTTCCACGGGGCCCTCTCTTATGGACACTTTCAGGCCATGAAGGGACCACTTTTATGACAGAGGCTGCCTCCCTATGACATTGGTTTTTCTTCCAAGGCATTGCTCCCTCCCCTCCATACCAATATTAGGAAGGCCCTTACCTGCACTTACTTGACTTTCAGGGCACATAGCTATTGATAATCTTTCATCATCCTGAAGGAGCATCTCCAACAGTGGTCATTGCTAGCGGGGGTGCTGCTGAAGCTGCTAGGCTGTCAGACATCTGACTTGACCGGCATTCTTGTTGGTGTGGGGAGCTGTGGCAATGAGAGGGCACTGTCCTTAATGGGATGCACAACTGCCAAAGTGGGGTCACTTCCAGTCCCAGCATTATTGTCTCAGCCATGAGTTCAAATCACACCATGGCAATCAGTTAATCAAATTCAATTAATTTCTGTAAATTGCACCATGTAAATTAATCTGAATTATAAGATTATTTCAAAGCAGGAAGTTATGTATAGACCTATAAGTTGATTCCCCTTTTTCTGCTAAGAAATGCTGAATTCCATTGCATGTTTTACTCATCTTTGAAGTTGGCACATGGGACCACACAGGCCAAGTCAAAGCAACCTGCTTTATTGGCACCACATCCACAAACATCCAGTCCTTGCACACTGCCAAACAGTAGCAACAGTGTGTACCATGGTCATGTTACCGAAATATTGTGCGGGAGGTTAATGCACAGAGCAGACCATATTTGACAAATGATGAACTGAAGCCAATCCACTTCAAAAAAATCTACTGCAGTAAGAAAATTCAGAATTAGTGAAAAATTGGTGCAAAAATAGGAAAAGAAACTGGAATCCATCCTGACGAAGATGCCCAAGACAAAAGTTGTCAGAAAATCAGGAAGCATTGGCCAAATCAAACTCTAAATCCAGCAAAAATTTCAAAGTAATAGCTAATTAGTGTAGCCACCTTGTAGAATGAAAATGTCTTGTGTCACAGCACATTGCTCAGAGAGCTTTTTGCCAAAATGACTAGTTTCCAGCGATTCATCATCAGGCAGCTGCAAGAAGAGCAATTCCCGTTATGTCAAAAGTAGATGAAATGCCCATGAATTTTGATGCTAGCAGCCATCAAACTATGGAGTGGGAAGGTTAGAAATCAGTTCTAGTAAAGAAAAACTCAGCATATGAGAAGAAAATATTCATGAAGGAACAAGCCTGCATGACTAATGGAACAAAGTAAAAGCCCACAGTAATTTTCCGACTTGAAACCGTGCCAGAAAGCAAGTTCCCTGCTGGAGATTTTTGTGGATGTCCTTGGGGACAGCAGGATGGATAAGGGTAGAGTTCTTTTTTTAATTCATTCTGAGGATATGGGTTTCACTGCCTTGGACAGAATTTACAGCCAATCCGTCACTGTTCTTGAGAAGGTGGATGTGAGGTGCTTTCTTGAACTGCTACAGTCCATTTGGTGTACATATGCCAACAATACCAGTAGGAAGTGAATTCCAGGATTTTAACCAAGTGACACTGAAGGAACAGCAATATAGTTCCAAGTCAGGACAGTGAGAGGCCTAGAGGCAATTTGCAGTTATGGTGTTTATGTGCATCTGCCACCTTATCCTTCTAGATTGTAGTGGTCATGAGTTTAGAAGGTGCTGACTAGGGAAATGAATTTCTGCAGGGCAATTTGTAGATAGTACGCACTGTTGCTACTGTTTGGCAGTGTGCAAGGACTGGATGTTTGTGGTTGTGGTACCAATAAAGCAGGTTGCTTTGACTTGGATGGTGTCGACTTAATTAAGTGAGTGTTATTGGAGCTGCATTCACCCAGTCAAATGGGGAGTATTTTACTATACTCTTGAATTGTGCTTTGTAGATGGTGGACTGCCTTTGGTGTGCCAGAAGATGAGTTACTCATGCAGGATTCCTAGCCACTGATATTTTCCTAAGCTATAGTATTTCTAAGGTAAAGTTGGGGAGTGATAATGTGTAAAACAGGTGTCTCAGTGGTCTGCACAAAGAACAAAACTTACGAGCGTCGGATATGTTCAGATAGCATAAAACGAATGAGATTAAGAGTTGCATGCAAATAAATATTATTCCAATTACTGATAAGAGCAAGTCTTTAAACAACCGTAATTCAACCTTTGGTATGTGTCTCAAAAAAAAATCAAGGGCTATTGTCAAGCCAAATGGAACAAGTGGAGGCACTGGACAATACAAAACAATAAGCTCTGACAACATTGCAGCAATAGTAATGAAGACTTAGTACAGTTACAACACTGGCATTGACCTAACAATGTGAAAAATTGTCCAGGTACGTCTTATACACAAAAAGCAAAATAAATCCAAACTGGTGAGTTACTGCCCCATCAGTCTCCTCTCAATCATCAGTGCAGTGATGGAAAATGTCATCTGAAACAACTTCACAGAGGCCAGCATCCCGTCATCAAGTCACTCTTTATTTTCACATATATAGTCATTGAATCAGGTCCAGCTTCCTCACAGCCAGATCTCAGAGTGAATAGAACCTATGACACTCCGATTTACAATCTGTCAGCCAGGGCTCACTGATTGGCCCAGGTTAACCATCCTCCTCCACTACATTCAGGGACATAGGGCTATTCTTTTTCTTGCAGCTTCTCCAGGGATATTGTCACACCAGGTCCGGTTTCTCTGACTCAGCCTCGGATATGGACAGTGTGTACTGGGCCTTGGCCCATCTCTTGTGCCCATAGCATCTTAGAAGCAATTCATCCTCTTCTTTAGGCAGTAAAGGCATTGAGGTTGTGCCATCGGCCGTGTCCTTCTCAGACTCCAAGATTTGTTCGACACTAGCAGGATGGGGAGAACCCATGGGTTCTGATAGCCTGTCCGTCTGTTCTGAGGAGCTGAGCATGTTTTGCCCCTGCCCTGTTTGTGAGGATGCAGCTTTCATGTGGTCTATGTGCTTGTTCAGGACCACCTCTTCTATCTGAACTTTGTACATCATGGGACCTGACCTCATATCGACCATGTCTCTTACCCATACAGGGCCACTTCCATGGATTCAGCACCAAAATTTGTCACCTGAAGTATACTGCCTCTCCCACTTAGGGGAGTCTTGTGTCCAGCATTGGTGACAAGCAGTCTGTAACTATGTAAACAGCTTGTGAGGACTTACATTTTTTAAAGTCAGAACAATAGAAGCAACCTGAATGGGTGTGGTGAAGCTCTCACAGAACAAGCATTTTTCGTTTTTAGTTTTTCAGTAGCAGGAGCCATTGGGATTGTAAATAGCTGCCACATCTCTCTTTGTTCTAACTGAAAACCCTGGGTTTCCTTTTTGTCGAGACAATTATATATATTATCCTTTTTTTTCTGAATCTCATGTTTATATTTTTTATTATCCCTATACTAATCGCCACAGAATTAGTGCTTATATTTCCTCACAGCACCCATGTTTTGTGTGTGTGTGTGTGTATATATGTGTGTATACGTGCAGGGACTCAGTGATGACACCATGTGCAAAAGAAATTATTCAATATTTTCATTAACAGGAAAACACCCATGTGCTCAGGTAACCCAGTAACAAACAAAGCCTGATAAGGGTGATGCTGACATGAAAAGCTGCTGCTTAATGTGAAACTGTTTTACTAAATCTGCCTTTCCAAAGGTGTACTAAAGGGATGTTACCAGTGCAACTAAAGACAGGCAATAAATGCTGGCCCAGCCAGTAACATCCATATCCTGTGAGTGAATTAAAAAAATCATTTGTCTCTTTTGAGATGGTTTACAAATGAAAATAGGATCATGCATTATACACTCAAAAAAAGTTGTCTGCGAGAATGGTCAAGATTATTGGGTTTATATCAGTCACTATTCAATTACATTTACAAGAAATCCTGCTGATACTTAGTTCCAGTCATTGATAAAAAAATATATTCTTGTTATTAATTGATTCATGATTTCATACAATTTTGTTAAAAAGTATTCAATAATATGATTTATTTCCTCGAGAATTGTTTACACCGTAGCAAATCGCTAGCGATATCTTATTGATTGATCAACCAGAGGAAAATAGCAATTGCAAATGTTAATATTTGGTTCTATCTTTGAGGGAGCTCCACATTTGTCTGTGTGACAATAAACAGGTCACTCAACTCATCTAGTTCTCCTGCTTTTGAAGTGGTTCATTGCAGATTGGATGATTGTTAAGCCTATGGCTCATAAACATTTCCAAAACCTATGATAAATGCATAGTTTTCCTCTGCCTCAGCACCAACTACTGATCCATTTTTATGGACTGAATAATCACAGGCTGCAATGTGACATAAACTTTATTGTCTTGATAAATAAGAATCTTGGACCTGTCACACATTAGTCACATGTCAAAGTTTGAAATGCTTTGGTCACACTTCAAAGTGTTGCATATGAAAAGTGTATGACATGCTTGACTGGTGATATTGTAAAGAAGATCAGGTCATTATTGACTGGAACCCACCAATTGCCTGAGCTATGGAGGATGATTCTACAGCACAATGCACTGGGAGAGCAGCTCAACCGTGAATAAAACAGAATTTGAGAAATGGGAGTATTTCAGTTATTTCTTATTCATCTCCACCTTGGCAGTTTGATGCATATTGTTTGCAGAAATGGCTTATGGTTTAACCTTATTAATTTAAGTGTACACTCACCACAATTCTTCAGTATTTTCTCAGGGTATATTTGCTCTGTTTTTCTCATTAACAACAAACTTGGGTGAAAAGTAAGGATCCCACAAGCTTCTAAAATGGAACAGACTTTCGTTCTTGCATTGCATACAGCATAATCTTTGTAGCTTTTACTATTTCCATGCACCAGAAGTTTTTATTCTTGTGAGAAAACATCTTGGAGCAGGTTTTCGTTTAACCTCTTATAAGAACATTTAACTAGTCCTTAGCCTGTCTTGAGGTGGGGTTGCAGTTATTCATTGGGAAATTCTCAATAAGTTCATCAACCTGTGCAACCGAACCTCTGGATCCATGCCCACAAAACCAAACTCTCCTTCTCCCTTCCACCTCCGGTCTGTGAAATCCAGGCTTCTCTTTACCTTTACTCATTCATTTAGGTTCCCAATTCTCATTGGAATCTTTGTTCCCAAACTTTGTTTTAATTGGGACCCTCAACAAACCAGCAAATATTATATATCTGATATATCGGGGGTTTACTGTATTATTGCAATCTCCGTAATGTCCGAGTTCTACAGTGCAGAGACAGGCCCTTTGGCCCAAACTGGCTAACCCCATTTCCCTGCACTTGGTTCGTATCCTTCTCAGGGAAAGTGAGTACTACAGGTGCTGGAGATCAGAGTCAAGATTATAGTGGTGCTGGAAAAGCACAGCAGGTCTGACAGCATCCGAGGAGCAGGAAATTTGACTTTTCGGGCAACAGCCCTTCATCAGGAATGAGACGAGGAGTCTCGGGGGTGGAGAGATAAATGGGAGGGGGGTGGGGTTGAGGGGAAGGTAGCTAAGAATCCAATAG
>NC_057742.1:25281964-25370974 GCF_004010195.1 Chiloscyllium plagiosum
CCCCCCAGCTCCACTTGCCTCTTATTTATCTCTCCACCCCCCCGAGAATTCCAGCCTCATTCCCGATGAAGGGCTTTTGCCCAAAACATCAATTTTCCTGCTCCTCAGATGCTGTCTGACCTGCTGTGCTTTTCCAGCACCACTCTAAAACTTGACTCATATCCTTCTAAACCTTTCCTATCCATGTATTCATCCAAATGCCCTTTAAATGTTGTTAATGTACCCATCTCAACCACCTCTGCTGGCAGCTCATTCCATATGCGCACCACCTTCTGTGTAAAAAAAGTTGACCCTCAGGTTCCCTTTTATTCTTTCCCCTCTAACCTTAAACTGATGCTTTTTCATCCTCAATTCCCTAACACTGGGAAAAAGACTGAGTGCATTCCACCCTATCCATGCCCCTCATAACCTTACACACTTCTATAAGATACTCCCCTCAGTCTCCTATGCTCTAAAGAAAAAGGTCCTTGCTTGTCCAACCTCTCCCTAGAATTTAGACCCTTGAGTACTGGCAACATCCCTGTTAATTTCTTCTGTGCCCTTTCCAGTTTAATAACATCCTTCCTGTAACAAGGTGGCCAAAACTGAGCATAATACTCCAAGTGCGGCCTCACCAATGTCCTGGACAACTGCAACATAACTTCCTAACTTCTATACCCAGTACCCTGACTGATGAAGGCCAATGTGCCAAAAGCCTTCTTCACTGCCCTGTTTACCTGTGACTCCACTTTCAAATAATCGTGCCCCTGAACTCCAAGGTCCCTCTGTTCCATTACACTCCTTAAGGTCCTACCATTCACCATGAAACTCCTATCTTGATTTGACTTTCCAAAAGACCTCATACTTACCCTATATTAAACTCCATTTGCCATATCTCGGCCCACTTCCCCAGCTGAACAAGGTCCTGCTGCAAATTCTGATAATCTTCCTCAGTGTCCACGATACCACCTATTTTAGTGTCATCTGCAAACTTACTAATCATACCTTTTACATTCTCATCCAAATCATTGATATAGATAGCAAACAGTAATGGGTCCAGTACTGATCCCTAAGGCACTCCGCTAGTCACAGGCCTTCTGTAGTACAAGCATCCTTCCACTATTACCCTCTGCTTCCGACCGTCCAGCCAGTTGAGGGTGCAAGTGTGAAGGCTCTCTGTCGGTAAGTTTTAATTAAGGCACAGTTGCATTGTCATTTTGGTGAGTTATGCTGTAAATATAGTATAACAATGATGTGTATACCCCCTGCATTCTGTTTCTATAATGCAGTGTGTGTTTTTGTATTGATTATGTGAACCTCTTGATCAACTGGCACATTCCTGGTTTCGTAGGTGCAGATTAATAAATAGTTTGCAGTATTTCCAGTTGATTGATATTGTGTTTTCTGCCATGAGGGCAGATGCAAAGTACTTGTTTATTACCCTTGTCTTTATTTGACAGTATAATATCACCTGTCTCTTCTTACACTTCTATAAATTCCTCCCTTCTCCAGTCCAGGATAAAGTATTCAAAGAATAATTTACTCTTTTTCCATGTATGAGACGTTGGAAGAACTCATAATGAGAGGTGATGCTGGAGTGGTATTATCTGAGTTAGTAATCTCAAACCCCAAGTTAACAGTATGGAAACACGTGTTTGAATTCTTCCATGGCAGGTGGTGAAATATGTATTCAATAGGCATCTGGAATAAAGAGCCAGCCTAATGATGACCATGTAACCACCGTCAATTGTCATAAAAACACATCCCATTCACTAATGTCCCTTAGGGCCAAAAATCTGCCATCCTTACCTTGTCTGGTCTACACTTGATCCCAGACCCAGTATAGTTGACTGTTAACTGCCCTGTAGGCTATTAGGAATGTGCAAACAATTCTGGTCTACCAAATAAAATGTACATCCCATGGACATTTTTTTTTAAATGCTGTCCTCTGTTCTGTAGAATCAAATAATAGCTTTAATGTAATGAGAGAAATTATAAAAATAGTCGACAAATTGTGGATAGCAAGCAACAACACTAGTGCGCCAGTGCATATTAAGAATATAAAGGAGGCATCCAAGATGGTCATAGCACTTTCACAGTTTCAGCCAATATACAGAGTCTGCTCAGGTTCGAGATCTTAATTTCTGGCTAATTCAATACTGCTGAGTCAAACACTTTCTGGATTTTAAAAGGTGAAAACATTTCATTGGTAAATAAAGGTGCAACAAATTATCTTAAAGCTGATTAAACCATGCTAAATTTTCTATAAAAAGCAAAAGGCTGTAACTGGGAACAAAAATATTAACCAGTTTTAGTTGACAAATGAAGAAAAAAACCCAAAACTGACATGATTCTAATAAACTTGTTAAATTTGAAAAGAATCAGCAAAGATAAGCTATAAATCCATACATGTGGGTTAATATGCAATTAAAGAATAACAGCAAAATCATAAATTCTAAAACCCCAAAACCACAGGCATGATGTTATATGGTGGATCAGAACCACAAAGTATTTACAGATTTTTTTTTCATCTTTAAATAGTTTGTTTTTAAAAGGAGGACTGCTTCAAAGAAAGAAACTATGGTTTTCAATTCAGTAACTGTCTGACAAAGTCCAGTGTGAAGCCAGTGGAATGTCAAACAGTTAAATTTGTTGTCAGGGAAACATCAAACAAGAAGCAACTTAATAAAAGATAACAAGGGGGTTGACTAAATATGCCCTCTCAACAGAAAGCCTAATCTTACAGACATGTCTGTTTTACCTTCCAGCAATACACAAGGACATAGGTTATAAAGCCAGTTTTAGTTCATTTGGAGTGGGTTAATGGGACTGAATACTCTTAAATGTATGGTCCTAGATTTGACTATTAGTATACTGTAAGTGTCACAGTCAAAGAACTAACCCCTTGTTACCCTTGCTTTGCAGGTAAAGGAAGAGCCATCACATTCTTCAAACCACCTAACAGGAATCTGGACAAATAAACTTCAATCAGTTCACAAAAGAAAGAATCAATAGAAAAATCTGTTCAACTTCCAATGTCAACTCTATCAGTAACTTCCAATGAAACAGCTATTAATATTCAGCAGCCTGTTCTTTGCATCCATATATCCAGTTTTTACTTAGACTTTAAACTTACCTTTTACCTTATTTCTATTGTGTGCATATGTATTATGTTATGCATTATGTACTAATGCTTCCCATTTTTAGTAACTAATTTTTCGTAATTGAAGAAAATCTAGTTGAATTAGTTTCTTTTAAAACACAAAATAATTTGGGTCTGCAAGGAAGACCAGGGAGCCTCTTCAAATTAATCTTGTTGTAATCAACTGAGGAGATCAGTAAATGAAGAAAGGGAGCTAGTTCATCCCTCCTCACTCAGGAGTGTAACAGTTTGAGATATCCAGTCTGGAACCGTAACAAAACAGGGAACCTTGCCCAGGGTCTAGTCATATCAATGACTATATCTATGAAATTTAAATAGCCAAACCTCAACACAAGATATGATTCCCTGAATGTGACAATGTCAAGCTGTTGGTTGACTATTCTGAGAATAGTCAACCTAATTTTGACTTATTTTGCAGGCATTGGTAAGAAGGATGGTGTGGTATCGTCGGGTTTAAGACTCCCATTGTCATTTCTATTGGTTATTGCCAGGTTGTTTCTTCAGTTTCATTGTTTATTCAAGACTTTTTAAGCAGTTGATATAACTCAATGGCTTGCTAAATCAGTTCAGGGTGTGTTCAGGTCAACCATATTGCTGTAGGTCTGGAGTTTGTGCTGGCCAGTCCAGATAAAATCAATTGCTTTTCTTCCCTAAAGGGTATTAGGCTTTTGATTATACAACAGATGTTTCAAGGTCATCATTGGGTTCTTAATTTCAGATTTACTGAATTCAGGTTCCACCATGACAGAATTCAATCCCCAACAATGCTATTTGTACCATTCAATAGCAGCTAAGTTACCAATGCTGAATGGTACAGCAAATGGAAACTGCAGATGAAGCAAAGTAACTTTAGAATAGCAACTGTGGGAAGGCAAAACCAAATCAATTAACTATGGTGGACAAGGGCAGAGATCTGAACTCAATAAGAGCTAGTGGAGCGTTGAAGAGTGCAGGTGTATGTTTTTGGCCTTACACAATGTAAACTCAAATTCCAATATTAACTTGTTCAATTGATACTTTAATCACAAAAGCAATAGGAGACAGCCTAGAGCAATATCTCTGGAAAATTTAAATAAGCAGGGTACTAACTTTTCATAAAGACTAAAGCCCTTGCTTTTCAGTTTAGGTAAGGGTACACAGTCTCTCAGTCTCTTTTTCAACACCTCAAGGGTTTTCCCCCTCTGGATTGAAAGCAGGATAACTTCAAACTTCTCCTGGATTGGTCACTGAAAGCTGTTACTTATTGTTCTTTCCAAACCGCATCTGCAGCATGATCAATTACATCATTTCATTCTGATTGGCAAAGGCTGAACAAGCTGCATTGCTAATTGGTTTCAGGGACACATGATCAATCTCTATTTGGCTCTTAAAGATGTTGGAGATTGACTCATGTCACCTTCCACTATCTCTTCATTAGTTCCTTCAGATGTCAATTATTGTTTTTCTCTTATGCTTTGTTAGTTTCACTTGACTGAGATATGTGGTGTTACACAGCATGGAAACAGGCCCTTCAGCTCAACTCGTCCATGCCAAACAAGTTTTCCAAGCTGGTCCAGTCCCATTTGCCTTCCTATTCATGTGCCTGTCCAAATGTCTTTTAAATGTTGTAATTGTATCTATCCCTTCTACTTCCTCTGGCTTTTATTTCATTTTTGCACTACCCTCTATGTGAAAAAATCACCCCTTCAAGATCCCTTTGAAATCTTTCCCCTCCTACCTTAAACCTATGCCTTCTAGTTTTGGACTCCACTACTCTGAGTTTTCAATAACCATTTATCTTGCTGGGTAGGTCCTGCTGCAGCCCTGCTTTAAAAAGTATCCTGCATATTAATCCCTGTCTTAAAATAATAATCGTTTTGCTTTTTCATCACATTGTATACCAGTGCAGAATGCATACAAGAGAAAAATGAAATAGTTACTCTATCCTGTGTTGACAAAAACCTTATAAATTACGAGTAACTTAATATCACTGTCATAGTTAATAACTTTCCATTTGTGTAATATATTACTATCTGCTTTGTTGTTGACTGTGCACTCTCCACCATGGTTAATAAATAGACATTCTCATGTGGTTAGGTCTATCATTGATTAGGATGTGGTCATAGGAGATATGGTTCGTAAATTTGCAGATGAAGCAGATAATGAAGGAGGTTACCTCAAAAACAAGAGGATCTTGATCAGATGAGAAAATGGGCTGAGGAGTGTCAGTTAGATTTTAATTTAAACAAATGAGTGAAGATAGTTCTTTACATTTTTGTTCAAGAAAAACTGAGGCCCAGCGATTGATATCTTTAAGCTCATGTCTCAATCCTCACTTAATTTGGTAAAATTCCCATTAAATCAGACACTTTCATGTCATTGACCATTTACTTTTCCCTGGATTTGGTTCTGCTATATTTGAAAGCTTAGAAACAGCATATTGCCCTTTATTTAAAAACTAATACTGAAGATTCAGATTTTAATCTATACTAATCTTTATAAATTGTTATACAGGGTACATTAAAATCTAAGTGATTATACAATTGTAATCTTAAACAAAGTCAGATTTACTGAAACAAATTAAAACATACAGGTACAAGGGCACAAATGGTTATGACTTCTTGAAAAAGGTAATAACTGGGAATATACTATTTCTGTCTTATTCAATCTTTAAAATCTGTACACAAACTGAACAGAAGGGCAGCATGGTGGCTCAGTGGTTAGCACTGCTGCCTCACACCATCAGAGTCCCGGGTTCAATTCCAGTCTCGGGAGACTGTCTGTGTGGAGATTGCATATTCTCCCAGTGTCTGCGTGGGTTTCCTCTGGGTGCTCCAGTTTCATCCCACAGTCCAAAGATGTGCAGGTCAGGTGAATTGGCCATGTTAAATTGCCCATAGTGCTAGGTGCATTAGTCAGAGGGAAATGGGTCTGGTTGGGTTACTCTTCGGAGAGTCGGTATGGACTGGTTGGGCCGAAGGACCTGTTTCCACACTGCAGGGAATCTAATCTAATCTAATCTAAAAGATCCCTCAGCCATACAGCACAAACTCTAAAGCATTAGATACCCCAGGAGAGCAGAATAAACCATTGTGTCTGCACCAACCCTCTGTAGGGCATCCCACCAATCCCCATAAACCTCCATAGAGTTTTATCATGGCTAACCCATTCATTCCTGGATACTACAAGGCAACTTAGTATAGCCAATCCACCTAACCTGCACAACCTTGGACTGTAGGAGGAAACTGGAGCACCAAAAGGAAACCCATGCAGACACAGGGAGAATGTGCAAACTCTGCACAGGCAGTCACCTGAGGCTGGAATCAAACCCAGAACCCTGGTGCTGTGAAGCAGCAGTGCTAACCATTGTGCGACCGTGCTGTCAATAAAGATATTGTCTTTACAATGTTTGGAATTCCATGGTGCTAAGCTTCATTCTTTGACAAATGAAACTTAGCAAAGTCACATAACATTATAGTACTTTGGTCAATGTTTTATTATCCTGCTTAAGTATTACCAATGAATATACTTTAATTGTGTGATTATAACTAAACAATGTCAATCATGAAATGTTAGATTCTCTTATAGATGACACAATTCTTCCTTTTCAAACAGGCAATTTAAGAATATGAATGGTGGAATGTGAGACAAAAGCTTCAATTAGCTCAATCTGCAAACCAGTCTGATTAATTGCTTGCTATTCTGTGGTTACAAAACCATGTTTTGACTTGAGCCACATCAGAGTCGGTACTTGACTTAAAGTTGCTGTTTACTCATTCAGCATGGGAGACCATATCTTTAAAAGTTATTGGTAGTGTAACAGCAACAAATGCAAAGCTACATTGCAACTCACATGAAGGAATCGATTACTTAAGGTATGATGCTTAGCTACAGAACACAAAGAACCACTGGCATCTCTCTGCATCACAGAGGGAGAGAGAGAAAAATGAGGCAGAATCTTCAGTCTCTGAATGACACATCGACAAGTGGATAAACGGGATGTGATTCTTGGACATGCGATTCTCCACATTGAGAAAAATTGTCTCATCCTCCAACCAAGTTTTGAACAGTGAGATGAAAATCTCTGTATTGAGTGATGGAAGGCTCATTGATATCTATTAGCCTGCATTGGGATTCCATTATTACCCAGCCTCTCCCAGGAGGGATGCAGTTTCCTATTCTCCTATCTGCCAGGTAGATATTAGATGATGATAATTCCCAACATGAAAGCCAGAGGTGTTCCCTGGGGCTTGATGTTTGCTTCGCCAGGCCTCCATATTAAACAACAGGCATCAACATCTCAGGCTATGCTCCATGGAAATCATCCGCATCAGACACACACCAACCTCACATCTCTAAACCACTTATAATAAAGCTCTGCAATTAAATACTGCACTTTGGAATACACTGGAGCCAGGACACTTTACATGCAGGGATAGCATCCATTGGAAGGATTGAACCAAAGTACATCTCAGGGATCCTTGCTTGATTTCATAGTGCTCACTCACTTGGCACCTACTTGGATGCGCACAGCATCGCTGCCTTGTCTATTTGAACATTGCTGTCTCAGCCAGGGTCTAAAGGCTCACAGTATTTCTGTCTTGCCTTGCTGTTTAGCACAGTCGCAAAGCCAGGCATCTTTTTATGTCACCAGCAGAAATCAATCAAGTGTGCATGTTCTTATACAGCACTGCACTACATCAAACCACTCCTGCAGCATGTCTCAAAATCTATGAAGAGTAGGCCTCAGTCAGTCCAAGAGAGACAGTATTCAGTCAGAGGGTAACCAGTACGGTAAGTTAAAGGCAGTATCCAATTTCAGCCTAGAGGTTTGGACGTAGTCCGCTGCCATTTCAGTTTGTCAAGGTCAGTACTTTTACGGTCCAGGGAGTGGGCTGATGGTTAACCTACTGTTTCAGTATGCCAGGCGAAAGTGAGGACTGCAGATGCTGAAGATTAGAATCATTTCTGATGAAGGGCTTTTGCCCGAAACATCAACCCTCCTGCTCCTTGGATGCTGCCTGACCTGCTGTGCGTTTCCAGCACCACACTCTCAACTGCTTCAGTACACCAGTCCAGGGAATCACTATAAGTCAGTCAGAGAGCTGCACACATATCAATCTAGCAAACCATCAATCATGGATGTCTGTCCTGGTTGGTCAGAAGGTAGACCATGGTTAGTCCTGGCAGTCAGCTCAATGTAAGTCAAGTGGGGTTATGAGGGAAGAATGCTGAGGTAGGAATCCTGGAGAAGTCAATTATAGGCAGAGGAGGCTGCATGCTGGCACACAGAGGGATCAATAAGAGTGAGGAAGGACAACATAACCAATATTCCCTCTAGTTTTCTTGCCAGCTGCATGGACCTCTGAGGCTTGTGTATGGCAGCAACAGCTGCAACTGGAAGTCAGTGCTATGACTGGCATACCTATACCAACTGCTGTGATTTGAACATCACAGCAGGTGTGGGTTTGGGCAGCTGAAGAGGGAATAGTGAACACAGCAGGAGAGGGAGAATCAATAGTCACAACCACCCTGGCTTCAACTGAGGGATAATGCAGCACAATAAATAAGCCGTAGGCTACACTGGAAATTGGGGGAAAGTAGGACTCTCTTAGTCAGTTGTCTAAGATGGAGTGAAGGTTAGGACAGGTAAGGACTGTAGCTTGCCCCTTAAACAGCTGTAAATTGATGGGGATGATACAGTTGTGTTTGCAATGAAGTGTCAGCTGTGCCTGGGGGGTGTTTTGTTTTGGTTCCTCACCCACTATGCGCAAAATTAACTGCAACCCCTGATTGGCAGTGTTTGTGGTTGGTTTTAAAATTAGCACCAGCACCAAAAATCCAGGGAGGTCTTGGAAATGGCAATTATTCCTGCTGAGATAAAAGGTAGGACAAGCTGTGACGGATAGGTAATGAGGCCAGTTTCAGAGAATAAAGTTGGGAATCTCACTTGGGCTTATGGAGGGAAACCCTCCTTGTGGCATAGTGGCTGTCGTTAGCACTGATGCCTCACAGAATCAGGGACTTGGGTTCGATTCCAGCCTCAGGACATTCTCCTTGTCTCTGTGTGGGCTTCCTCCCACAGTCCAAAGAGTGCAGGTTAGGTGGATTGGCCATGGTAAATTGCCTTGTAGTATCCATGGATGTGCAGGCTCAGTAGATTAGCCATGCACAGTTACAGGGATCGGGTAAGGGATGGGTCAGGATGGGACAGGATGGGATGCTCTTCAGAGGGTTGGAGTGGACTTGATAGGCCAAATAGGGGTTCTTCGATAATCTATGAAACTCGCCACAACTCACATTTAGCCAATTTCTAATAAAATTCAGGACTTTGCCTTTTAGGGCTTGAAGTGCAGCACTCCAACTATTGAAACAGGCTTCCAGGATCAACCACAGCTGGCATGAGGATTGAACTAACACCACTGGCACCATTCTGATTAACATTCATGGCAAATACCCAAAAGTTCCATACATTAACGAAGTCACTGTAACTATATTATGGATATCTGTAAATGGACCATGTTTATATTCACGGCAGAGAGTGACTGGAGCATATAATCTCCCTATATTAGAATTTAATCGGAAATTAAGCACAACTGCAACCAATGTTCCTGCTGTGCTGCATTTGTGTAGCAACTAAATTAACTGGAAGCCCTTACTGCACATGCATGGGCCAATCATTTCAAACCAAAATGAGGAGAAGTTATTTCACTCAAATGCTTGCCAATAAATGGGATTGGCTAACCCAGAGGGTTGTGGATAGTTCATCAATTGAGTGCAGTTGCAGATGGGAAAGACAGATCGCTCAGCTGGGAAATCAAGGGATAGAAGGAACTGGCAAGAAAGTAGGGTCAAAGACAAGATCATCTACCATCGTATCAAAAGGCAGAGCAGGCTTGATCGACCACAAGGTCAATTTCTGCTCCTGTTTGTTGTGTTCACGCAAAATATTTTAAAACACTGCACTTTGAAATGAGTAGGTTCTATGAAGCAAAGAAAATCTGAACCAAACATGCCTGTTAACAATCGGGAGTTGAAGAAATAAAGTTCTGTCAGTATTTGAATCAGTGCAATGAGCTGACCCACCTTTGATTGCACTCAGAAGAGAAGAAAAAGAGATGTAAGGGTTTCTGTTTTGTTAATGATATTTCTAAGAGTTAAAACTTAGCCAATACTGTATAATAACATGGGATGTATGTATAACTAAGGAATGTAAGCAGAAATAAATAAATAATGGAGGCTTGAGTGATAGACAGTGCCATAGGAACGTGAAGCAAATTGGATAGTTAAGTGCGGGTTCTGACTGCGGCCTGACAAAACCCATCTTTTATCAAATCTAAAGCTAATTGCCACTACAAAAAGCTGCTCAGCTTCCTGGAATTATGTGAGCATTCTTAATAATTAATAATTGTCCATAATTTATAAAGGCCAAACAAGTGATTTTTTTTTAAAAAATGAACTGTTAAACATGGTGATGATCAAAAACAGATTTATCACAATGATAGGGCATTCTCCAGGAATGTCTGAACTGAAATCAAAGCTAATTTATAAGATGTAACAGAATGTTTACATTAATGAACAGGATCTTAAGTGTTCTTAAGAAGATACATTATACAGAATTGTTCATTTATAACTGACTGAACAAATTGTTATGATCCCAGCTGATGGTAGTCCTGGAAAAGTCAAATCCCAGAATAAAAATCAGCTTGATACATCGTATATTTACTGTATTAAGTTGATTAATGTGGTGGGTAATCGCTGAAACATGTTTGCATGAGGCTGCCAATGTCCTTTAACAATAGAACATCAGTTCATTACAAAAAGGTAAGAAAATCAAGAAGACCAAGCTATATACTTTTGTATATAGCATATTGGTTTACATACTACAGTTAGAAAGATTTTAACACTAACATTACATAACGTTTAACCATGTTTCCCAACATCATTCACCACAAAGCTCCAGTCACAGAGAAATATCTATCTTATGTTATAAAGTTGTAGATGTACTGTACCTTTAAGAGTGTTGAAAGGCTGGCAAGGACTTAGCAAGCACACAGAGTACTGGAAAATTTAACATGTAACATTTGGTTGAACAGCTAGCACGAGCTGGATTGCTAAGAGACAAAAATAAATTCAAATTCGGCTGATCAGTTTAAATTATGTCCCAAGATACCAAACTCCAATCAAGCTTGAATTTAGTACTTTGACAATATTAAAACCAAACAAATGATCTGATGTTTTGGGGTATAAATATCAGACATTTTGAATAACTAGCCAGAGCAGCAAAGAGCAGCAAGCCACCAACAAGTACAGATTGCCAGAAGAACTGCTCTCGAAAAGGTACCTTTATCCATCAAAGACCTGGGAAGCAGAATCCCTAAGAAGCAGAGAAGAAGACAGAAAAATCTACAGATGAAAGTTGGCAAAGCTGACTGGTTTTGAAATGTGATTATAATTTTTTGTACATCATAATTGGGATTTTTTATTGGACTAGTAATGGAGAGGAGGAGGTAAAAGATAGGTTTTAGAGAAATGGCGAGAAGTCACTGATAAAGCTACACAGTGACATCAACAAGTTTCATCTCACCATCAAACTCACCATGGACTACTCTTGACTATCTGTCTCATTCTTGGACACATGCATCGCCATCAAGGATGGACACCTCAGACCACACTCTACCGCAAACCCACAGACAACCTCACAATGCTACACTTCTCCGGCTTCCACCCAAAACATATTAAAACAGCCATCCCCTATGGACAAACCCTACGCGTACACCGGATCTGCTCAGATGAGGAGGAAAGTGACGGACACCTGGAAGTATGCAGGGATGCCCTCACAAGAACGGGGTATGATGCCCAACTTATCGACTGCCAGTTCCGACATGCCACAGCAAGGAACCGTAATGACCTCCTCAGGAGACAGACACGTGCTGCAACCGACAGGGTACCCTTCATTGTTCAGTATTTCCCAAGAGCTGAAAAACTATGCCATGTTCTTCGTGTCCTGCAACACATTATCAATGAGGATGAGCACCTCACCAAGACCTTCCCCACACTTCCTCTACTTGTCTTTAAACAACCGCAAAACCTCAAACAGATCATTGTTCATAGCAAGCTGCCCGGCTCTCAGGACAACCCCATACAACCCTGTCATGGTAGACACTGCAAGACGTGTCAGAGTGTGGACATAGATACCACCATTACGCGTGGGGACACCTCCCACCTTGTACATGGCAGGTACTCATGTGACTCAGCCAACATTGTCTATCTTATACGTTGTAGGCAAGGATGCCCTGAGGCATGGTACATTGGGGAAACCGAGCAAAGGCTACGACAACGGATGAATGGGCACTGCACAGCAATCAACAGACAGGAGTGTTCCCTCCCAGTTGGGGAACACATGATTGGTCCAGAACATTCGACCTTGGACCTTTGGGTGACCATCCTCCAAGGTGGACTTTGGGACAGGCAGCAGCAAAAAGTGGCCAAGCAGAGGCTGATAGCCAAGTCGGTAGCCGTAGGGAGGGCCTCAACCGGGACCTTGGGTTCATGTCACATTACAGGTGACCACCATTGCACTATACACACACACAGATACTCCTACACACACACAACACACACACACAGGTACTCCTATACACACATACACATGGACACACACATATACACAGACGTGCACACAGACACCCACACACACTCTTACAGACACACACACTCCCACACTCACACATGCACCCCCTCACAGACTTAAGACACTCTACACTCACTACACACACACATATACACTTTCTCACACTCACAAACCCCAACCAAGACAGACACACACAGACAGACAAAGACCCACATGCACACATATATTTTGTGGGGTGAATTTGTACTTTGCTCAAAAACTGCATGCATTCACGTAGAACTCTTAAGCTCAAAAACTGCATGAATTCATGTAAATCTCCGTTGTCTCACTTTTTAGATTAGAATCAATCTAAACATCATGGCATAGACAGAGAACACAGGGGGCTAACACCTCCAACATATTGTCTAGCTATCACTATTGTTAATAGCTAACCTGAGAATGCAACTTTTTAAAAAAAGGTTTTGTGATTTACACATGAAAGAAGTGAAACTATCATGGTATTCGAACAGATGAAAGACTTAACAGACAATCAATTTTTCAATGTATAATTTCAGTTACATCACACTGTAAATTTTTGTATAAATTCTGTATGTTAGGATTGTGCCCTCCACTACCACCTGACGAAGGAGCGACACTCCGAAAGCTAGTGTGCTTCCAATTAAACCTGTTGGACTACAACCTGGTGTTGTGTGATTTTTAACTAAATAGTTGTTAGTTAATATTCTCTGTTAGATTTAAGAATAAGATTGTTAATTTTTACTTTAAATAGTGGCTTTTGGAATAGTTCATTGCCTCTCGAATTTTAACAATTACAGCATGGGGTGAATCTTATCTGTGCTGTTGGTTTAAATTAGCAGAGGGTTTACCCCATGTTGCAACAATTATCTCAAAGTTTTAAACCTTCACTTGAATCTTTATCTTGAATTGTAAAGACAACTTTTGATTCCTTTCCCACTCTGATAATAGAAACCTTTCAAAACTCTGATTGCCTACTCTTTTTTCAGTTCTAATAACTTGAAGATTTCTATCCAAACTCTCTTGATCTGGAAGCTTCACAGACGGGAAATCTCATCTGAAGTCATTGGTTCCCCTTAACTGAACAAAGCTTTGGATACAGGAAAACCTCTTTTTCCATTAACACTTCAGGAGTTTCTCCCAAGCCCAGTGACTACGATTGTAAGTATATCAGAAATAAATGCATTTCGGTTAGTTTCCAAATTGGTTTTCTGACCTTTGAAAAAGAAAATTTCACAGAACTAAACCATAATCATCTGTCTCCCTTCTGACATCTAAATCTAATAATATAATCTATATGTTATATACACTTCATCACAATATGAATATCTTTAAACTTTTTGAAATGATAACGGAAGCAAAAGATCTGGTTGTGGTAGCATTTGCTTGGATAGGGATACCATACCTGCAGCACTTTCAGCAAGGAGTCACATGACACGGCTTGTAGGTAAAACAAACAGATTGGATTTGAACGTAGATAGACTAAGATAACTTTCCTCAGGAGTAATATCCTTGGTGTTATATACCTTTCTCTGAAAACTCTCTCATCAAACTTTATGAGTTACTTTTAAAATAACACTTTGCAAAGGAGTTTGTGTCTGTGTCTGTGTCTATAAAGGGTAGTCCCTAAAGCTTTTATTAATAGTCTTTAAGACTGCTTAAGTAAGTTTGGTTTAATGAGAGAATTTTCAGAGAAAGGTAGATAACATGTTCCTAGGGCACAGATACTGAGCAAGAGTTCAGGGCAGGAATTTCATTACTGAGGCAGATGGTTCGAGTTGTGAAATATCCAGTTTTCAAGATCCTCTTAAATCCAGTTTTTACTACAGGGTGACAGAGGTGAGTTTGGATTGGACTCTCTGAATTCTCTCCACTTGCTTTTAAAGCTCTCTCCCTTACAGCTTCCTCCATACATAATCCCTCATGTCAACGCTATGACAACTCACAATCCCTCTTCCCTACGCTATCCCACTCCCGCTATGGTACCTCATAACCCCATATGGTTTCCATAATCACTTGCACAATATACATCCCGGGTAACCCTGAGAAGACATGCAGAGATGATATTTGATGAAGATTTTTTAGAATCCTATTGTAGCTCAAACGTCTACTAATTAATAATGCAAAGAAAGCTTATTCAAGAAATCTCATTCCCAGCTTTAAATCTCACATGGAAAACAAATAAACAAACATCTATTCAGGCCCCACAACAAAAACAGCCATTTCTTTGATAGCCTCTTTAAACTGTCAGTCAAATTATGATGGGCTAATTGTAGTTTTTGAAACTCAGCAAGGCATTTATAATGATATAACAGCCTTTGGGGAAATTTTAACAAAAGAATCGGTTGATACAGTGTTTCCAGATTTTTATTTTGTCTAATCTGCAACAGATGGGCAACAATGGTCTTTAAACACTAACTGACAGTTTTAACTGGTTTTTGGTTCTCATGTTGAAAGTGTGGGGGATTTCAGATCATGATACTTATCAACCTTACAAGAGTACTTATGTCCATTCTATTTGTGGGCGGCACGGTGGCACAGTGGTTAGCACTGCTGCCTCACAGCGCCAGAGACCCGGGTTCAATACCCGCCTCAGGCAACTGACTGTGTGGAGTTTGCACGTTCTCCCCGTGTCTGCGTGGGTTTCCTCCGGGTGCTCCGGTTTCCTCCCACAGTCACAAAGATGTGCAGGTCAGGTGAATTGGCCATGCTAAATTGCCCGTAGTGTTAGGTAAGGGGTAAATGTAAATGTAGGGGTAGGGGTATGGGTGGGTTGCGCTTCGGCGGGGCGGTGTGGACTTGTTGGGCCGAAGGGCCTGTTTCCACATTGTAAGTAATCTAATCTAATCTAAATCATGACTGCTGTATTGTGAGTTATTGTCCTTGCATCAGCCAAAATGGGTTTGATTGAATTCAGGTCTAAATCCACATGGCCCGCTTGAGTTCAGAGTTCCTGCCTGCGTGTTTTCTGCTCAGCCTCTTTTTCAATGCTAGCAAAAATTGGATATCATGAATTGGTTGAACATCTGCATCCCATTCCCATTATAAAATTCCACAGAGTCCTCCTGGCTACATGAATATCTTTCTTATTAGTCAAGGAAGGCAGCAAATTGTAAACAGCCACGTATTCAGAATATATTCTGGAAGTGGGTCAGAGGAAATTAAATAAATGCAGTATTGTCAATGAAAAGGTCAGGGGCATACAAACTTGATGAATTTGATACAGCAAAGAGTCTTGAATAGCATTTTAAAAGAGATAAAGTCTGGCATAGGACTGAAACCAAGAGCTGTGACAAGTTCAGAAATGTAAATTAACTTTTTTTCGCATAGAAATAAATTATACAGGAAATGGACAGGCAAACAGTTAGAAGCCAAGTCTATCTAGAAGCTGCAACACTGCAGTTAAATCACAAGGCACTGTAGTTGTGAAGCTCAATAATCATATGTTCATTGCCACTTCACGCTGCCTGTTAATTAACATTTTTCTTGTACTTTGGAGATGATGCAAAGATAGGTAGAGGAAGTTAGCATTGAGGAGGTAGGGAGGCTGTAGAAGGATTTGGACAGGTTCGGAGAGTGGACAAAGAAGTGGCAGATGGAGTACAACAAGTGAGATCATGCACTTTGGTCGCTAAAATAGAGGCATAGACTATTTTCTCAATGGGAAAATATTCAGAAATCTGAAGGGCAAAGAGACTTGGGAGTTCTAGTTCAGGATTCTGTTATGATAAACTTGCAGGTTGAGTCAATAGTTATGAAGGCAAATGCAATGGTGGCACTTATTTTGAGAGGACTTGAATATAAAAGCATGGATGTACTTCTGAGGCTCTAGAAGGCTCTGGTCAGACCACATTTGGAATATTGTGAGCAGTTTTGGTACCCAAATCTCAGGAAGGATGTACTGGCCCTGGAGCGTGTTCAGAGGAGGTTCATGAGAATGGTCTCAGGAATGAAAAGCTTAACACATAAGGCACGCTCGGGGACTCTGGGTTTATGCACAATGGAGTTTAGAAGGATCAGTGGGTATCTAATTGAAACATACAGAATACTGAATGGCCTGAATAGAGTAGATGTTGCAAAGATGTTTCCATTGGTAGGAGAAACCAGGACCCAAGGTCATAACCTTAGAGTAAAGGGAAGACCTTTTAGAACGGAGGTAAAGGGAAACGTCTACAGCCAGAGAGTGGTGAATCTATGGAATTCATTGCCGGCTGTGGAGGCCAGGTCATTGAGTATATAAGACAGAGACAGATAAGTTCTTGAGTATCAAGAGGATCAAGGGTTACAGGAAGAAAGTGGGAGAATGGGGTTGAGAAACCTATCAGCCATGATTGAATGGTGGAGCAAACTCTAGGGGCTGAATGGCCTAATTTCTGTTCCTATTTTTTATGGTCTTATGGACATAATCATCAATAAACATCCATTGAGTATTTGCACATCGGAGCAGAAGGCTCAACTTTGTAGGAAAGTAGCACAAATTCGAGCTACTCTTTGCAATGTAAAGCTAGACTCCGCCTCTTAAAGGGGAGATGCACGCTGGCCGGAGCAGGTGGTGAAGGTAATTCTATAAGCAGTTCCGAACTGGTGAAGGCATTAAAACAGCACAGCATGGCAGGGTGAGAGTTCTAAGATGTTTTGAAACTGCACTGAAGAATGGAATTAGTAAAGGAGGTCAAGAGGAAAAGAAATCTCATCTATCTACAGGGGCCAGATCTCTTTTCAAATGTATACAAGTTATGGAACCAGATACCATGGAGGTCCATGTCAGGAGTCTAGCCTCTGAAGATGCAATGACATGAAAAGTTCATAAGTAGTTTGAATATATTTTCAAAT
Source organism: Chiloscyllium plagiosum (assembly GCF_004010195.1). Lineage (NCBI taxonomy): Eukaryota > Metazoa > Chordata > Chondrichthyes > Orectolobiformes > Hemiscylliidae > Chiloscyllium > Chiloscyllium plagiosum. Next base: position 25,299,568 of record NC_057742.1, read on the forward strand.
GATATATGCTGTTCACTGCACTGTGCTCCTCACACACTACTCAATGCATTAGGTATACCCCCATCTCTCACCTACTAAAATTTCTATCAATGATGATTCATTCCCAACCTTTATAACTTCTTCACCCTCACAGGCAATGCTGCAAGACTCTTAACCATTTCTCATTGCTTTCACACATCGCCAATGAACACCTCAGTAACCAAGCACATGGCATTATATTCAGCGATGTGTTTTCCTCCCTCTTTCACGATAGTGCAGTCCTTAACTGGAGGGAGCAGACCTAACACACAAAGTTGCATATCCTCTCCCCTTTGGAGAAGATAGTGCTCACCCAGACTGGGTGACTGCTTTGCTGAACATCTACATTCAGTCCACAAAAATGACCCTGAGCTTCCAGTTGCCTGCCAGTTCAACACATTACCATACTCCCATGCCAACATTTCTGTCTCAGGCCTGCTGCATTGTTGCAGTGATCCTCAGCACAAACGCAAAGGACAGCATTTCATTTTTCTGTGACCATCTCACCCATTCTCTGCTACTCCTAGCTCTTACTATCACTTATTCAGTCCATCTTCTGTACTGGCCTGCTATCAATAACCTCCTCATTCATCTGCCCCTTTCATATCTTTTTCTTTTTGGGCTCTATCCCCACTTGGTCTTCAGCATAAATACCACTTTTTCCTAGTTGCTAACAGTTGTGAAGAAAAATCACTGGACTCGAAACATTAACTCTGTTTTCTTCCCACAGATTGTTGCCAGACCTGGTGAATTTCACCAGCAACTTCTGTTTTTGACCCAAGAGTTACAGCCCTGGCCAGGTAGAAATGGAAGTGGAGCAAGGTAATGATGTCACTCGCTCTCACCCTCAAAGCCTCCAGCTCAGATGCTGGCCATCTGCCTGCTCTACAGGATGGTTTAGCTTTGGGGTTCACACACATAAACCCTAACCCATAGTCTGCAGCCAAGCTGGGGCAAGGGTTCCATGAGGGTAAGGTTGCATGTTAGAGGGTAAGGTTGCATGTTAGCTCTGCTGCAGAGGAATCAGCCACACATTTTGGTGCAGTCAGCAGTAGATGGTTGTTGATGAGTATGGACAAGGAAAAGCAAGCTGCTATGGATTGTTTTGCAATATCATCTGTAGTCTCCCACTGTAAAAACCAGCAGTCTTCCACCAGCCATGTAACATCATTGTGGTGGCACTGTGTCATATAATTAAGGATACACAGGAACAAACACTAAGGGAGGAGAAAAAGATTATTTGTTGTTGCTTCTATGAAGTAAAGGATTAGTTTGATTTATGAATTTTGTTTGGAATGTTTACTTTGCTGCAGTTTTCACTTTCATATTGCAGCCAAACGGACACTGTGATGGTCAGTGGTTGAGAGAGCCAGGTGCATAAAAGTTAATATTCATTGCCACCCTCACAATCACTGGCAGAGCTAACCTCATTCTGTCCAGAGGCTGCAGTTGTGGTCGCTGCAGGTAACCAGCTTTTTATTGAGGAGCTCTTTAGTGAGGCTGAGATGTGGCGTATTGTTCCTCATTGAGGTTCAGTTGAGATAATTCTTCCCTGAACACGCTGGGTGAATAAAGCTGAGAGTCTCCTCATGTTTCACTTTCCAGCAGCCAGTCCTGCCTCTTCCCATTCCCCCCTGCAATGCGGTAAACCAGAGGGAAATGCAAGCTACTACATCCATGACAAGATTTCTGCAGAATCAGAACAGAATTCCTTACCACTTGGTGCTCCGCTTCACTCCACCATACTGATACAAAGTCGAAAGCATGATTGTTCACTTTAAAATAGTGAGTTTTTTCTGAATTCTGAAGTAAATTTAAAGTGCAGGCTCAGCTGCCTGGATGGAAAAGCTAGGAGACAGACTGTTCCAAAATAGATACATGTGACAATTTGGCTGTTAACTGGATTCCTGAGTTTTGATTGCTGTTTGGCCAACAATTCAAATTTAACCAATTCATTTAAATTATGCTCAGGTTACTAAAACCCAGTCAAGTTTGAATTTTTTTTTTGACAACATCGGACCAATGACAGAAAACGATATTGGAGGTATAAAAAAACCACAGGCATTTTGAAAATTGGGGCTGGGAAGCACAGCAGTTCAGACAGTATCCGAGGAGCAGAAGAGTCTATGTTTCGGGCATACAAAAGGGATTATAACTGAAACATTGACTTTCCTGCTCCTCAGATGCTGCCTGACCTGTTGTGTTTTTCCAGCACCACACTTTTCAACTTTGATCTCCAGCATCTGCAGGCCTCACTTTCTCTTATTTTGAAAATTGGTCAGAGCAACTGCCATCAAATAGCAGAGCGACTACCACTGATCAGCAGAGCAATTGCTGTAGAGCTGGAGAGCTTATTGCCTATCTAAAATCTTGCTCTCAAAGAAATTAGAAGATACTTTAAAAAAAGGTACCTATCCCTGTAAAACATACTTGCAGTACAAAGAAAGAAGGAGACCCAGGGAGACCCGCAGACAGAAGATTGAAGGCAGCAGAGAAGACAGAGACAGTGTGGACTTGAGATTAAGTTAATGCAATGTTTATTAATTGTGTTATTGGGACAGCATGTTATTAGGATTGTGTTTGGTTAGGGGAAAGAGTGTTTGGTTTGTTAATAGTTTTGTTTAGTATTCTGTTAGGAAAATAAATTGTTACTGTTCTGTAAATAATGGAAGTTAGAAGTTTTCTTTCACTCCCTCAAACTTTTAACTGATTACAAAGCGAGGCAAGCTTTTCTGGGTGTTTGGTTTTAATTAACAGAGAGGTTCGATCTCAGTGCTGTAACAATGCCACTTAGCAACAAACATTTCGACAATTGTAGGAAATACCAATAAAATCAATTACAGCCTACCTGAAAGCAGCTAATAATCAATTTTAATACTGCTGGTGGAGTCCTTTTTACTTGAGGGACTCTTGTGGTGCAGTGATAGTATTCCTATCTCCAAACTGAGAGTCCTGGTTTCAAGTCTCACCTGCTCCAGCGGTGTGCTGTGACGTGTCTGAACAGGTTGATTAGCAAAAGTTTTTTCTAAAATAAACAGAGGTGGTGTAAGCTAATGGGAGAACACAGTGGGAGTGTGCTGGGCCCATAAACCCACGGTGAATGGATCGAGGCCATTCTCTGCTTTTTGAGATTTCCTGTTGGGACCCCTCTTGTGATGCAGTGGTTGTGTCCCTACCCCTGGACCAAGAGACCTGCATTCAAGTTGAACCTGCTCCAGAAGTGTGTGATAACATCTCTGAACAGATTGATTACAAAAATAGATTCAATAATTTTAAAAAAGGAGCTGATGGAGAGATTGGTCCGGTTTCTAAACTTGAGTTCAGCTGTGTTTGTTTAAGAGGTTATGGCAGCTCCAGTGAAGATATCAAATCAGTATTAAACATTGAGAGATGTCATGATCTGCCGACTGCATTGGGGATGTTTTTTTGTGTATTTATGTTAATAGCCTCACCAAATGGCATTTGCAACAGCGGAAGTGCATATAGCATGGATGTCATTTTGGTGTAGGTAGAATAGCATTCACCACATCAAGACAGAGAAGCGAGATCACAGAAATATAATCAAAACATAATAAAGTCTGGAAATTACGCATGATAGTGAGAAAAACACGTATCAATTATGCAAAGTCTCTTAGTTCAACAACCTGGAGAAGATAAATCGCACAAGAAGTTGTTCAATTTGATAGTGTAGTTATATTAATTTTTAAAAATGTGTACAGCTGACCATGCTGAGCAAAGCAGTTACTTTGAGTTCTGAAATGCTGTGGATCTGGAGTCACATGTGGGCCAGACTAGATAAGGATGGCAGTTCCTTCTCTAAAGTACATCAGTGAACCAGTTGGGCTTTTCTGACAGTTGACAATGGACTCGTGGTCATCATTAGACTGAATTCCAGATTTTCTTGTTCATTAACCATGCATTCATTAGACTATTAAGATAACTAAATTAACAGCGATTTTCAAGATGATGCACAAAATATTTTGGTTCTTGCTGTTTAAAAAAAAACATTTATGGATAATTCATAAATTAGGGATTTCTTCTGTCAATCTCTGCTTCATTGATTGTTCAAAACAATTCTCCATTATAGGCCTTTAGTTAATGTTCTGCACTGTGTTCTCTCCTCAGCTTCCACTATCTCTTTTCTTCCACAACATTTTTATTCTTATCTTTCCTGAATCTTTTATTGCATTTAAATCTTCCAATCTCTTTTTTTTTTCAAAAACCTTAGGAAAGGAGAGCTATAACATCCTTAACACAATCCAAGCAGTTAACTGTCTAGTGATGATTATTTACTCACCAGCAATAAAATGTTAGTCAGTAACACAAGGGCCTGACAATGCAGCAAAGAAGGCAATGACATAAGAGCATCATGAAGGTGTCACATGCAAAAATACCAGATGGAATGTTGAGATATTCTGCAAAGTAATGTTTTCAATATAAACTTGCCGTAAAATCAACTCCTTGCTTCTTATGATTTGGAGTGTCAGTCGGATTGATCGCTTGCTTACGTTGCAAGTTAACCTTTGTTCAATTGCGCCAAGTGGTTTCCAATTCTGGTAATTAATTGCAATGGATTTATCTGCTATGTCAGATGTAACCGAACCTGACCTGACCTGACCTGGTATGGTCACCAGAATTTAGAAACAATGTCAAAGCCTTGAAAAGGATGCAAAGGAAATGCATTAGAATAATTCCAGAAATGAAAAATCACTTTACGTGGAGTGACAAAACAAACAGGCATTGTTCTACTCAGAGGAGAGAAGGTAAGGGTGAGTGATACCGTATTTGCTTCGCTCTTCAGATATTTGGCCAGTTCACTTTTTGAAAATTATTTTTGAATCATCTTTCAGGAAGTGCAATTCAGATCAGAAGAATTTACTGTACCTTTTTTTAAACAGAGAGCAACTTTCCTCACATAAGCTTTTACTCCTCCTTGCCCTGGTCTGTTGGATTTATTTGGATATCAACAGCCCAAGGCAATTCTAACAACTGGATACATTCAATGTTCTTTGTTGAAACAAAGAATACTTTAAAAAAATTGTAAAAGTCTTATCCATATAATACTTACAGTCACAAGTAACCCATTTTACATGGACTTATCTGAAGATCAGACCAAAACAGGTGATCAGCCTGCTCTGTTCCAATCTGCATTGCTGATCAGACATCCCCTCCTGTACTAGTTTGATGTGCTCCAAGGCAAGCTTTTTTCATATCTTTCCATACAAAGAAGGCTGTGTGTACAAACTTTGACACTGTTCAGTCGCCAGCAAATAATCAGTTTGTCGACTGGCAAACATCACAACTATGTCATCTATCATGGCTAGTTTGATTAATTGCTCATTAAAATTTGCTAGAGTCTGCTGGGAAAGAGCTTATCTCCTGGTCTGAACAAACTCTGACATCAAATGTTAAGGTTAATGATTGCAATATTCAAAATGTTGATTGGTTTTGCTTGAGTGCAAATGTTTGAAATGGCCAGAGTTGGTAAAAAAAAAGGGGACACAGAATTAGGGTGATTGAAAAGGAACTAAAACCAACATGAAGAAAGTTGCTCTTTTTGTTTTAAAACAAAAGTACAGCAAGTTCTTCTGATCTAAACTGCAGCTCCTGAAAGCTGATTCAATGATAACTTGCAAAATGTGAACTGGATAAATGCCTGAAGAGAGATAATGTGCCTGGCCACTAGGAAAGGCCAGGGAGGGGATCGGTGTGAGTGATTGATTAGTTCTATCAAAGACCTTGCACAGACACAATAACTCAATGGTTTCCTTCTGTGCTTTTCTTCATTTGATGATTTTACGATCCTTGACCTACGACTATCCTTGCCCAATTTCATCTCATTGAAGAGTATCAGCCCACACTATGCTATTTACAACTCAGACAAAGTGAATACGACTCTGGCAAACTGTTATCCAGGCAAATGATTTTTGATGGAAGATTTATCTACAACTCTCAAGACAATTGTCATTAAAATTGAGAATATTTTAAGAAAATAAGAAAACAACAAATTCCTACACAGGAAACAAAACAGCAACTTCAATCAGAGTGGGAACTCCTATTTCCAACTCTGATCAGATTAAAACACACAGTTCAATAACTTCTACTTTTGAAGTTCCTGGACAGGGGCCTCCTAAGCGATAAATAGGAGGCCAGTCCAGGAATCCACACAACCAAAATGGGGGAGACACATAGCCAAAATCATACCTACTTTGGAAGCAATGTGCTGAGTTCTGTGCTTTAGATGTCCAACAAGCCGACTAGCTACTTTGCCATGTCCTACATAAAGGTAAGTATCTAAGGTAAGTGTGAGGGGAGGGTAGCAGATAGGTGAGAAGGGTAGAGTGGCAGCTAATTGAATGAGTTTTTAGGATCGGGTTGAATGTGTCAGGTCAAGGGTGAGTGGAGGATGTTGGGTCTGGTCAGGGGATAAGGTCAAGCTAGGGTAAGAGTGTGCTGAGTTGCTGATGGGGAAGTGGTATTGGAAATGTTCAGGTCAGTGGCGTGGGTGGGAATGGTGTTAGTACTTTGCAGATTTAGTGGGAGTGGTATTGAGGTTGACGGTGTCACCTCCACTGGGGAGAAGATGGTGACATTGGTATCACTCCAAGGGGCGAGTCCCCTGGTGTCAAGGGTTGGGAGGTGTATTGGGTGGTGGTGGCGGCATGGGGGAAGTTCAGTAGTGAGTCAGGAGTTTAGTTTAATATCTACCCAGGAACAGATTAAATTTTTAATCCTCTAACTTTTCCTAGGTTATTATAAACTGAAGTAAGTGAGAACCCTCATAAATCTGTGACCTAACAGAGGGTTCCAGATAAATGGGGAGTTAACTATTATAATTTTCAATTTCCCAGGCAATTCCCTCAGAGTCAGCTTTGTCAGGATTTCTGCAGATTCTAAACACACAAGTTCTGTCCATGCTGCAGCAATTACTATCTGGCCATCAGAACATGAGTCATTATTTTATGGCAATTTCTTTAGTTCTGATGCAATCAACAAACTTCTATACCTTCAGATCATAAGCCCAGCACAAAGCACTGAATCAACTGAATTATCAACTAAAGTGCACTAGTAATGCTGAGCTGTGGCAACCACTTAACTAGCACAGCCAATATATATTAATGTCCTGAAATAATCCTTCACAGCTAAATCAATATACCAGTCCACTTGATCTTGTCATCAAATTTATGCTTCTATTATCTTAAAAGGCACAATTAACAAAAAAAAAAATCCTTATACACGGAGAAGGAAATTGCTCTATGTAAATCAATTTCAGAAATTGCAGCTCTTATTATGTCAGGTGAAGGTGAATTTCCTTGGGCTTTCTCCTGTTCAACTTTCACATCTTACACAGCAGCTCATTGGAAACTACACTTACATCAAATGCAGGAACAGCCGTGAGTACTTGGCCCTCCATGAATCACACTAGGACTGATCACCATCTGAAACGTTCTTTGATCCAATGGGGCTGCTTTTGACCCTACCATTACCCTCATCCTAATTCCAATGAGATTTCCCCATGGTAAGATATTTCAGAAGGAGCAAAAGGGAGATAGTCTCCTTGATTTCAAGTTGTGCTTACACTAAGCAAATTCAAATTCCAATTGGGCTGTTGATCATCTTGTATTGCATTATCTTTATACACTTTGTCAGTCCGTGCACATTAATTCAGAACATAATAGTACATTTGCCCATATAAATGACAGTAAAAGTGATTGAAAATTTTCAGTACCAATATTGGTACTCTAGTACAGTAGCTATTCCAATGCTGCAGTAAGTCCTGGAAATGTTTCTTCTGGACTGGTCTCAATGCAAGGTCAATGCAAATACCAATCTCAATACCGGTATCCTTGCCACTGGCAGTGGAAAGGTTCTCCTCAGCAAAACAATCAAAGTTGGACCGTGCCTACATCAGAAAGTTTGGGGATGAGGACTACCATTATCTTACTCTCCCTTAGAATAGCTCCCTGCTCCTCTTCCTCTGGCATATATAAAGAATTGCACAAGTGCTGGATTCTCAGCAAAGGTTCCTGTTGCCAATCCACATTATTGCCCCTCCCTGAGGCTGAGTTCTGGAACATAGCAGTAAGCCCAGAAAGTGATAGCATGTACTTAAATAGAGAGAAAAGGTGAGTACATTCCATTTGTTTTCTATCCAGATGATTAACTGAGGATGTAGACCTAGCTTCATCCAATGTTTAAGGATGCATGTCCCATTTTAAGTCCTCATTGGCTTTACCAACGTGAGATATTGTATTACAGGTCTCTTTACCAACCTAATTACAAGCGCTCTATGTTTACTAATACTGTATTTCCATTCATTCATTCAGAACTCTTTACTAACTCACTCACCAGTGCCCTATGTTTATTATACCGCATTTTCATTCATTCATAAAACTAGTTTTTTGTAGTATATTTTACTATTACAAGATAAACTTAATTAAATCATCCTAACCAACCAATTACTGCTCCTTTACACCTTCTTATCGGCCCCATGCTGCAAGCAGTGTTTAGACAAGTTTCAATATCAAAGGCTACCCCTGAATAAGTTTTAATACTGTAACCTATTCGGGACAATGCCATTCCCACCATTGGCCTCCATGACTCACCTGAAACTATGGAAAGATTATAATATTTATCAGCCTTTAGGAACCATCTCTTGGCACCAGAATAGATTACAGAACATCAAACAGTTTCCTCAACCAGTATGTACCTGTTAAATACATATTAAATAGGGCCACTATCCCCCTTTAATAAACACACTATCAAAACAGCTTTTCCGTGAAACTGCATGAATGAATGAGTAAAGAACTGTCCAAACCAGTTTAACATCCTCTATATTTTTATTATGTGGTTTTATAATTTTTAACTTACTTAGATCATATAGATCTAGAATATTTACTAACATCACAAATTTAAAAGACAAAAGGACTAACATCTCTTAGTTATGCAAGCAGACCAGACCTACACTCTAATCCCATCAGGAGTAACAGCCCGCATTTAGCAAATGTTTAAATCATCTCCTGCTTCCCCAGGACAGATGTCATGCAACCTTTTGTGTATAATAGATAGTGCTAAATACCATAGTGATCAAATGTTAATGTATGGAAGAATGATGCATAAAGAGGCTACTGTAAGAACTTTGCTTTGGATTCCATCGCTGCTTTGAACTGTGCCACCACGGATGCTCAATAAAGAGGCTATTTTCACCACTCACCAATCTCAATCGCTACTTGAACATGATCCCACATCAGTATTACAAATGTTACAAATCACACAACACCAGGTGGTTGTTGAAGGAGCAGCATTCCGAAAGCTAGTCTTTCTGGATAAACCCATTGGACTATAACCTGGTGTTGTGTGATTTTTAACTTTGTCCACCCGAGTCCAAAACCAGCACCTCCAAATCAGTATTACAATGGATTCCTTTTCATTCCCTGATTTGATATCCTCAGTCTAAATCCCTGAGTCAATTGTGACAAAATCAATTTTTTGTGTCTATTTGAGCTGTGCCAACAACCTGTGGATATTGTAAGATTCATGGCACAGTTGTGCTACTGCTCTCTTACTGTTCTCCCTAGAAACAAGAGCGATATTTTTAATAGATCACTCTTAGCATTTCAAGTTCAGAGAAACCCTATTCCAACTCTGTTAAGCTAGTTGTATGTAAAAGAGCAGAAACTACACCCTGAAGAGGAGTGCAGCCTTGGAAATCTAGCAGAACATAGTCTTAGGGAAAGGGATTGAACCACTTGGAGGTGAGCATTCATTGAAAAAGACAAAGTTGTCTGGATGGGTTGTTGGGGAATCCATTGGATCTCTCTGGGCTGCAACTGCTGATTGATGTGCTTTATGGTGTGTTTAACCAGAGTTTGTCTGTAAAACCATATTTGCTTCTTGTTAATTCTGCACATTACAGCTAAGTTGTATGTACATAATAGATTATTCGACATTTCTAACCTAATAACCGAGTAAAGTTTATTTTGTTCATTTAAAAACTGAAATTTTGAGGATTTATTCACTGGGCAAATACCAGGGATTTCAAAGTTTCAAACAAAAATGGAACTACTCCCTCATCAAATTGTAACATGAATTTGGTGGTCTCATCGGGGATGTTAAAAATATGTTCCCACCTTTACAAACCCCTCTCATTTTTTCTTCATTTTACAGAGCAATCATGAACAGTTTTTGATTTATTATTGTTGAATTCCAATTAAGGATTAATATGCATTTAACCATTCAGCCATACGGAAGAGCTATGTGAAGTCTACATTCTTAAGAGCGGACAGCAACTGGCTTCATTGAACATAAAGAAAATGGGAAGACAGCAGATCTTACCTGGAGCCCTGTGGAATGAGGTTCCTGTTCCTTGTGATCTGATATTATTGTGACAATTTCTTTTGCACATGCGTTGTGGCTATCTTTATTTCTACACGTTATAACCACCATAAAGGTAGTGAAGAATCAGAACAGGGCCAAGACAAAATGACTACTATGTCAATGAGGGGTTTGAGTCTGCACAGTAACACAGATGCATCAGCAGTTATCAGGATCCTGGGCATGTTGTTGGAAAACAAGGACCAGAAGCAGTGCATAACCAGAGAGACCACAGCAAATCACCCACCAAAACAAGCAGAGGAAGTGGTAGCTTTAGGTACAGTTATAACATTTGAAAGCCATTTTGTTAAGTACATGAACAGGAGCAGCTTGGAGGGATTTGGGCAAAACCAAGGCAAGTGGGACTAGTTTAGGTTTAGAACTCAGTTGGCACGGAAGAGTTGGACCGAAGAGTCTGTTTCCATGCTGTATAACTCTATCTGCTAGTCAAGGCAGCACAATACTTTTAGAAGCTGTAACTATCAGGTAAAATCACATCAAACACTCAACTTTTTTTTGCCACAGTCTCCTTTCAGAATCTATGTGATCTTTTAAGCATCTTTGTGTCTCAGGCAATACGGTGTTTCCTTGCTGTCACTGGTTCCTTCTCAACAGTGACAATCCCATCAGAATGATTGAACCCTGACCCAGTGAGATAGTTTGAGAGTCCAGCAGTCATTGGAGGGCAGACCAAAGAGACCTGCTTAATTTCCTGCTTAATACTGTGTAATTTCTGTAAGTGCACCCGATCAAACCACTCCTTATGGTGTGTTCTCCGGTAATATACTGAAGTATGTATTTTCTGCATGGGAGCCATGTGTTCAGAAAAATTATTTTCAAATGTAATAGTAAAGTGTAAAAAATATTGATAGTGAATGACACCTAAGAATGACGTGCATTTACATTCATCTGTTTTGCTTTGGATTTGAATAGTTTCTGAAGTTTAGTAGAATACAGTTTCTCTTTGTCTAAAAGGATGGTCAACATTGAGCACTTGGACAATGCAGAATTCTCTCTGGACTTGCTCATTGCAGTGCAGTTATACCAGCAGACCAGATAGATGAGGCCTGTGTCTAAAACAAAATTATTTGCATTGTTTCTTTATTGGAGGGTTAAACTGCTGCTCTTTTAAACTGTTTCGGGAAGGGGAGTAGTACCTAAGAATGTGCATCATTTTCTGTTGTTGGCTTATTGATTTTGCAGAGTTATCATCAGCTGATTGTGACCTGCTGAATTGATTTTTTGAAAATTATTTTTTGCATTTTCAGGTTATTGCACAATACAGTCAATAACTAAAAGCAGTTCGAGCTGTCTGTTCCAGTTATACACACAGATGCAATGTTGTTCACTAAATAGCCTCTCACTTTCAGCAGTATCAGCTTTCTTCAGCCTGCCACAGATAAATCCAAACATGTAATAGACTATACAATGAACTTTTTATTCACCCTTGGTTTGCCTGCCCTTGTCCTAATTCCTTGAGCACTTTAAACATGCCCTAATAAAACAGCCTCCTCATATGGCTTATGTTTTTCTTTGTTTAACAGAGTGGAAGTGAATACGCTTTGATGTGTTAGTGGGTTGCTGAATAGCAATTAAGGTTGAATAGGAACTCTAACCCTTCTGCGGACGGTAGTGGAAAGTCAGCACAGGTCCATTATACGACATAGCAATAGTGTATTGCATATTTTGATGCTTTAAGTCTGCACAGCAGCATAGCTGCATCCACAATTCCCAGGATGCTGGTCGTGGTGTTGGAAAAGGTGGACCAGAAGCAGTGAATAACCAGGCAGACCAGAGCAAATGGTCCACCAGAACCAACTGCTAGTCAAGGCAACACAATTACTTTCGGAACCAGACCCGCAAATATCTAAAATCAGATCAAGCGCTGACCTTAGCATTAACAAAGTGACAACCCTCGACCTTTTTGCCATGGTCTCCTTTCAGAATTTATTTCGTTATTCAAGCATCTGTGTTTTTCACAGTAATCTCAAAGAAATATACGCTGTTCTATTTCCAAGCAATATGCGACCCCCAGCTGCAGTATTCTGCATGGCGAGTCTCATGATTATCTTATTTTTAGAATAGCCCTGGAAAATATAGTCAGTTTTAACTCCACTCCACTCTATTGTTCTTTCTTGCACACTTTAGCTTTCTTCACACCGGTAGAAATCCCACCTGCTCTCAAGTAAAATGGATTTCTGCCTCTTCTAATCACTTGTCCATTCACATGGCTGGAACATGTGAACATAATTGAACATAATTGGACTTCTGTCCCCTTCTTGGACATCACATCTCATTTCACAGTAAAATATTCAGGAAGGTCATTTTCTTTGATATAATCTAAGTATTAACTAAGCTAAATACAGAACTGTTTTAAATGCTACTACCATAATGATGAACATTCCCATGTCTTTATAAATGAAATGGAGCACTTGCCACTAATTTAAGGTGTTAAATCCTTTGAGCTATTTTCATTTTTCCTGCAATAACATACATAAAACACAGTTATCTATCATTATCATGAATAGAGAAATTCAATTGGGATGTAACGTTGATTATAAATAGAATTCATTGTAAGAATATGTACAAAGAGTGTGTAATAATCTGTAACTGAGGTTTTACTTTCACTTACAGTCAATAAATGAGCTTTCTCAGAACATGAATACAAACTTTATCAATTGTGCTCATTGAGCACATATCAAATTAGATTCTATTAATCCTATTTCTGAGGAATCATTTTTGAAAAATAAATTCATCTGATTACACTTCTAAGAGATGAATTTTCACCTCAGAGGCTAGAAACAGAAACTGTGTTTGTTTTCTGATCTGAAACTTGCTTCCAGGGGCGGGGGAAGCCTCATTGAAGTTGACTGTCACATGGGTGAGTCCTTAATTAGCCTGGAGCAAGTATCTCTTTCCAAATAAGAATGGTGGATGGGCTCTTGAAGCCTGAGAACCTTTCAGCCTCAGTAAAGACTCATAAATGCAAAAAATTGGGAGGTGTCTTCAACAGGAAGTCACCTACTGAGTCACTTTTGTTTTACACACATTGGGGTATGCAAGGATCAGCCTATGGATGCATCAATTCCGTGACACTGTAATCCTTTTACTATAAATTCTGTGTCTTCTGGTCCTGCTCCAGATCTACCTGATGAAGAGGCAGCACCTTGAAAGCTAGTGCTTCCAAATAAACCTGTTGGACTATAACCTGTGTTGTGTGATTTTTAAACTTTGTCCATGCTAGTCCAACATCATCACCCACATCCAGTTAGACAGATATATATAAACCTTCCACAGCACAGACAGCACAAGCTGTCTGACCCCAGGCAGCTAACTGCCACATCACCACCTCTCCCACCTGACCTCAGACATTCCCCATTCCCTGTCACTTCTGGAAACTGGAGACAGACTGGGAAATTCCAACTGACCTCCTAAAAAAATTGCAACTGACCTCCTAAGTTCACCTTTAACAAGGCTCTCCATTCGACTTATAGCCTGCTTAATTCAAGTGGACAGTCTATCCTGCAGGGTCCTTAATTCACCTTCTCAAAATGGCCAGTCCAGGGGACAGTAGCCAATATTAATATACCAGTTGATGCTGGTGTCTTTGTTATTCTCTTCCAACACCCACCCTGAAGCCTCCAGTTCTAGCTTTGAGAAGGCCCAAAATTCAGCCTGCAGAGATAAATGTTGGAACTGAACTTTAAAAAAGGTAGCAGATAGAGTTGATGTTTAGTAAACATAAGGGATCCATGGATTTAGAAATGGATTCCAAAGCATAGAGGCTATGCCACTCACAAACCACTCGGTCAGCTGGAGTTTTGTGACCTCTTATGGGCATCACTCATTAAAAAGTCAACATAGTCCCAGAGGACCATGATTAGGGAACGACAACAGGTGACGCTTTAACATGAGAGTTCCAAAGCTCAGGTGAGGGGAGAGATTGAGAAGGAAAGTCCTTCATGCTATGTAAACCATCACTCCGCTTCACAAAATAAAAACTGAAAGAACTTGCGGAAGCTGTAATCAGAAACAAAAACTGAAGTTGTCAGAAAAGCTCAGCATGTCTGGTAGCCATTGATGAAGAAAAATCGGAATTAATGTTTCAGGTCCAGTAATCCTTCGTCAGAACCCAGTTCTAAAGAAAGGTGACTGGACCTGAATTGTTAGCTCTGATTTCATTCTGCTTCACAAACCAGCTGTGCAGCCAACTGTGCTGACTGCTCCCAGATCACATAGTAGGAAGGCTGTCGAGATCTTGGAGGAATTACAGAGAGTTACCGAATGTTATTACAGAAAACATACTTTCAATCGTGTTATTAGAAAAACTGAAATTGTTCTCCTTAGTACAAAGAAGGTTTAAGGGGAGATTTAACAGAGCTGTTCAAAATTAAGAAAAAAATAAGTAAATAATATGGAATTATTCTCACCAACTGATTGATTTGTAATCAAAGGTCAAATTTGTAATCAAGTTTGAGATAATGAGTAAAAAGAAAGAGAAAAAGTGTCATTTTTTTTTCCTTTTGAGCAAAAGCCCAGTTATTCTGAGATGAAATGTGACAAAAGATTTCAGTTCATGTCAATTTTAAATGGACCTCTATGTTAAGACGGACAGTGAGATCTGTGAATAAGAGTAATAATGTCAACAGGAATAGAATAAGCAAACATCTTGTTTCTTGGTGTAACCTCAGCCAGTGCAACAAATGTCTATTGGTTACTCCGTACAGATTACAATTGTGCAACAAGATTGTAGAAATAACATCACATATGATCAAACCAATTGCAGATCATTCAAACCATTTATAAACATTTAATATAATAGGTATATAAATTTAACATTGCTTTTAAAACTTATTAAACATTTATCTGTCATGCTCTCAAATTAATTTAGGGATCTATCGGATATAGTTAATATACATTTTGATTGTGCAACATTTAATTATATTCACAACTCCTCAAGTAATAGCGTAGACCACATCTACAGGCAACAAGAACTACATGACAATCGTACCTGATTCAAAAAGTGGTAAATAACATCCATGACACAAACATAACAGGGCAAGACCATTTCCAACAACAGAGAGCCTAACCAGCTCCCCTCGATACTCATCGGTATTAGCATCACTGAATCCCTTGTCATCTGTCCCTTAACATTACCACTGACCAGAAACTTAACTGGATCTGCCAGATGAATAGGAGAAAGCATCCAAAGAGCAGGAGAATCAACTTTTCAGGCAGAAACCCTTCATCAGGGCTTCAAGGTTTAAGCCCGAAATGTCGATTTCTCCTGCTCCTCGGATGCTGCCTGACCTGCTGTGCTTTTCCAGCACCCCCTCCCAACTCAGCTAGATGAATATTGTGATTACAAAAGCAGGCCTGAGGCTTGGTATTCTATGGAGGTGAGTGATGCATTCAATAATACTCAAGAAGCTCAAAGCTATCTAGGACAAAACAACCCAATCATTATCACCCATCCACCATCTTAAATATTCATTTACACACCAGCAGGTAAATACTTCAAGATTTCTATAGTCTTTCTATTGCAAAGACATTATTTATAAGGGCTAACCATGCTCCATGCACAGACATGGGATAGAATATTCCTTTCCGTTCCTGTATTTCTGAAAGTAAGGCTGCCAAACCCATACCCAAGTATTCGTTCGAAAAACATATTTTATTTAAGTCTGGGACTAGTTGAGCATCAGAATCTTACAAAATACTCTGGCTCAAATTCCCGAAACAAATCCTCCACCTACAGCTCCTACCCAGTTTGGTGCTTGAACCTCGTCAGAGTGGTAAGTGTGACATTTGGGTAGCTAAAGATGAGAATGAATCTTTGCTAAAACAGACAACTTCCAAGACAAAGCTCCAACTCTTATCTGTCTTCAGAATTAGGGATGGACTACTCTACTCTTGATTCATAACTTCAACCTTGTTTACTTCAGTCTTTCGAATCTTGGCACTGAAGATTACCACCAGCCACCTCTGGGTTTGTCACAAGCCCAAATACCCTCAGGTTGTTTGCTACTGCTTCTCATTTATGCAGGTGTGATCCTTAGTTCAAATTCTGTATGGCTACATTATCCAGGCTGCACATCAGGTCTGTGGGCTCCAACCTTGGTTCACAGTACTTTGAAGGTGGCTAGGACCCTGTATAATCCAAAGCTTTACTAATTGAGCTTTGCCCAGAAGTTATAAAAACTATTTTCAGGTTTTCTTCTGATATTTTCTTATCTAATGGTCCAATGAATCCAAAGCCTGTGCAACCTCATAAAATTGCTGGCACTGTTTATAGAGATTGCCTCCAGGTGGAGAGATAAGGACTATAACTTTGTTTTTATAATTTGTTGTTTCTTAGTTTTGTTTTATTTAACATAACTCAACCTGGTCACTATGGGAATAATTGGCTTGACTCACTCTCTCATTTATATCATCCATTCCCCAATATTTTCAAGGAACCATCTTGTCCCTACCATTCCTCAGAAGGAAGGTATAAGTAAATAACACACACATACGCAAAAACACACTCACAAATTTTCCTCTAAGCTAATGTATTATTTACTTCAGTGTTGTGTTAATCATTTTAATCATGAAACCTTGCTTTTCTTTATTAAGATGACAAGATGTTTCCTCTCATGGGAGAGTCTCGAACCAGAGTGCACCATCTTAGAATAAAGGGGCACCAACTTAAAACTGAGATGAGGAGGAATTTCTTCTCTCAAAGTGTCTTGCGTATCTTCGGAACTGAAACTGTGAGGGCAGTCTCATGTTTAAGACTGAGATAATTTTTTTAAAAGTCAATAGGGAAAAAAATCAATGGCAACAGGGCAAACACAGAAAATGGATGAGAGGAATTTTGCATCAGCCATGATTCTATTAAATGACAAACCAAGCACAAGAGGCTGAATGGCCAACTCCAGTTCCTGTTTCTTATGGTGTTATAGAATGGAAGCCAGCTGTGCTGAAGTGCTGTATGCTAATAGGGTCATATGGTGTAGAAAGGAACATTGAAGGGGGAATTAATAAGCTGAATGAAGAACTGCATTGTGGGTTTGAGAACAGGAAAACAGGATGGGATTCTGTTCAAACATACAAGATAATTTTTAAACTGTGCTGAGCTGCGAGTATGCTGTGGTCCATTGTTTCTGTTACAATAAAAATGCCTCCCTTATGAGAGATTTCTAAAGCTTTCAGAGATAACAGCTGTTTGTGTTTACTCAAGAATAATGGAGAAAAGTAAGACAAGAGAATATAATTAGATTCCCTACAGCATGGAAACAGGCCCTTCAGCCCAAATCAAGCCTCCAAAGAGTAACCCACCCAGACCCGTATCCCCCTGACTAATGCACCTAACACTACGGGCAATTTAGCATGGCCAATTCACCTGACTTGCACATCTTTGGACTGTGGGAGGAAACCGGAGCACCCAGACGTGGGGAGAATGTGCAAACTCCATACAGACAGTCGTCTGGGACTGGAATTGAACCTGGGACCGTGAGGCAGCAGTGCTAACCACTGAGCCACCGTGCCGCCACCCCTAGTAGCTTTAACTGACAGTTACGTGATTAGAAAACAATTAAATGGGCCCAAATAAGACATTACCTTATATGGTACATTGTCATAGCAAGGAAACGGTATCAAGAAAAACTTCAAAAAAACAACTTGTTGCCTTGGGCCATTACAGTAGTTAGTCTCTTGCACTGTAGATGCACCAGGAGATCTGTTGATTGATTGACCACCTGGCTCATGGAACTTCTAAACGATCAGCGTCTTTGTGACTTCCATATTAAGTGGAAAGGTATCCAAGTTGTTGTGTGCCATTGATAACTGTGTCAGAACCTTTAAGCCAAGTAAGTGGACCTTTACAAAATGATTCTGGATCAGTGGTGCTGGAAGAGCACAGCAATTCAGGCAGCATCCGAGGACAGGCAAAATCGACGTTTCGGGCAAAAGCCCTTCATCAGGAATAAAGGCAGAGAGCCTGAAGCGTGGAGAGAGACTCCCTGAGATTCTCTTAACCCTACTGCGAATCCTCTTGCAAGGATGCCTGCCTTGAAGAAGTTTTCCTCCTCTCTCTACAAGAATCTCAGGGAGTCTCTCTCCACGCTTCAGGCTCTCTGCCTTTATTCCTGATGAAGGGCTTTTGCCCGAAACGTCGATTTTGCCTGTCCTCGGATGCTGCCTGAATTGCTGTGCTCTTCCAGCACCACTGATCCAGAATCTGGTTTCCAGCATCTGCAGTCATTGTTTTTACAAAATGATGTCAGGTTGACGTCTAATCATCGATCTGTAATCAAATAATTGGGGGTGGAATGTCTTGTAGGGCATGCCATCTTTTAGCCCTGCATGAGCAATGCAAAATCTACCCTATCTCAGCAACCTAGTTCAAAAATAATTGAATAATCTCCTGCTGATCTCAAGGTTCAGGGTACTTCTGTCCTGTTTGACTCCATAGGTCTTGTGCAGAGATTATGTGGTCTGCATCAATTCTCCAAACATTCCCTTCACTACATCAGTTCCTTTCTGTAATACACAATGTCCACAATGAAACTGAACATAAAGCATTTTGTATGTAACAGTTGGTTGATCCATAATGGTCAGAGACATTTTTCTATCCTTCAGTGCCATCTCTGACTCCACAATTTGCCTTCAAGGGGTGGGAAACATGGAGTGGAATCATTTTCAAGTCTAAAACATGCCCCAGAGGGAAGCAGACAACCCCCCTCCAACCCCATGGTGGTTAATTAATGACAAAAGGGTAGGTTCATTATCCAGTGTAAGGGGGCTGACAAACTCATGAAACCAAGGGGATGAATCAGAGATCCTCAAACCCAGGAAGACAAGTAGGCTTATGAGAACCTGGAGGCTGGCTAAAAAAATTCAGTTAGTCTCCTTTAATGAACTGTCAATCCACCACTTGTGAACATTTAGCCTTGCAGGACCCAGATTTTGCCCCTGTAAAGATGACCTGGGCTGCATGAGTACAGCCATTTTTAGCTCCTATCTTGTCCAGTCTAATCCCAGCTCTGACAGTTTACCAGAGACCAGCCCAATACATTATAGGTTCTAACTGTAGACCTGGTAGAATCTCAATTCCAAACATCAGAAAGATCACATGACACATATTCAGCTCTCCAACTCCCAACCTCTTCTCAACATTAGTTCACCTGAATCTTCTTTTACATTTATCCATCCAGCTGTGGGAAGACTTGACCCGCTCCAGAGGCAATTATCTTGAAAACATAGATGTTAATCTGTCAATCAAGGGGCCGAGGACTCATTATTTTGCAACCAGCATACCAGCCCTCAATCACATTGCTCTGTCTCATCAAGGCTGTACTAGCTCCATAACAAGTCTTCAGCAAGGTGGCACTCCTAACTCTGACCAGAAGGAATTTGATAAAACAGAACAATGCCACAGTTGGCATTTTGCTGTAATTGTTAAATTATCTTTCATTTCTTTATGCAATCTATCTGGCAGGCTGACAGCTTGCTGCTGAGAGAAGAATACAATTATTATTTTCAAATGATTTGACTTCCAGCCATTTTCATAGTGGGAAGAATATTAAAATGTAAATCTGCAAACATTTGAGGAAAGTCTGGATTTAAATTCCAGAAAGCCAAAAAATATAAAATATTTAAGTAGAATCTGGTACTCCTCAGCCATTGTTACTGAAATAGAACTGTATGTTAGCCGTAAATTGCATGGAATAGGGAATTATGAGACTTCTGTAACATGGATCGACTTTCAAATCTGCTACAAGAGTGGATTTTGTTTTTAAAGACCTCATTAACTAATTCTTCTTAATATGACAACATAGTTCAACAGCTACAAATGCCCTTGAATTTAACGTTGATATTTCATTGACAATCTCCCTCAGAAAGAGAGAAAGTGAGGACTGCAGATGCTGGAAATCAGAGTTGAAAAGTGTGGCACTGGAAAAGCACAGCAAGTCAGGCAGCGTCCAAGGAGCAGGAGAGTTGACATTTCATTCCTGAAGAAGGGCTTATGTCCGAAACATTGACTCTCCACTCCTTGGATGTTGCCTGACCTGCTGTGCTTTTCCAGTGCCACACTTTTCAACTCCAATCTCTCTCGGAATCACTGAGTGTGCAGCACAATGAAGTAGAGCAAGATTAGATATTTGGAATTTGGATTATAAATATTGCTTGACTCAATGGACTTCAAAAATAATGGGTTACAAAATGTTTTATGGCTTTCCAAGAATGTGAAAAAGTCCTATCTAAGTGCAAATTATTTCTTTCTGTACATATCTTGGGATACCATTTTGTGTCTTCTGAAATTCCTCTCAGAAGTTTGAAATAATTTCAGTTCTACACACAACATACTAACAGTTCATCAAGTATATTCTTGCAATCCTCCATATGACTAGTGAACTGACAAATATCATTTTGTACATGACCGTAATGTAGAAGGAATTATGGCACCCTGCATGTTTATTCACATGTCAGATTGTTCCTGTCACTTCACTAATAATAAACAATAGACTTTCATGTTATATCTAAAAAAGTTCCAAAAAATCAGCAGACATGTCTACCTCAAGGCAGTTTTAACATTTGCCACAAGCACAGAGCCTTTTAAAGGAGTTTTTTTGCATATACCTTTGTGCATCATGTGCCTTTTTCCTCAACCAAGAACTCCTCTTGTTGTATAAGACTCTGGTACGGCCGCATCTGGAATATTGTGTGCAGTTTTGGTCGCCATACTATAGGAAGGATGTGGAGGCATTGGAACGGGTGCAGAGGAGGTTTACCAGGATGTTGCCGGGTATGAAAGGAAAATCGTATGAGGAAAGACTGAGGCACTTGGGGCTGTTATCACTAGAGAAAAGAAGGTTTAGGGGTGACTTGATAGAGGTGTATAAGATGATTAGGGGTTTAGATAGGGTCGACAGTGAGAATCTTTTTCCACGTATGGAGTCAGCTATTACAAGGGGCATAACTTTAAATTAAAGGGGGGATAGGTATAGGACAGATGTTAGGGGTAGGTTCTTCACTCAGCGAGACGTTAGTTCATGGAATGCCCTGCCAGTAACAGTGGTGGACTCCCCCTCTTTATGGGCATTTAAGAGGGCATTGGATAGGTATATGGAGGATAGTGGGTTAGTGTAGTTTAGGTGGGCTTGGATCGGCGCAACATCGAGGGCCCAAGGGCCTGTACTGCGCTGTATTCTTCTATGTTCTATGTTCCTCACCACTGTGATTGACAAGATTCTCAGCTGTGTTCATCCCATTTCTTACAATTGTGCCCTCGCCCTTTCTCTTCTATCCCACAACAATGATAGGATCCCCCAATCCTCATCTACTATCTCACCAACATCCACATCCAAAGGATCATTAGCTGCCATTTCTGCCACCTCCGGATGATATCACCGGACAAATTTTCTCCTCCCCCCCTCATCAGCCTTCTGTAGGGACCATTCCTTCTGAACACCTTGGTCCACTGCTCCTTCATTTCCAACACCATCCCATGGCACTGTCTCTGCAATTGTAGAAGCTATATCACTTGCTCATTTACTTCCTCCCTCCTCATTATCCAAAGCCGTGGATACACCTTCTAAGTGAAGCAGTGATTAACCTGCATTTCACTCAATCTAGTCTTCTGTATTAACTTCTCACAATGTGGTCCCCTCGACATTGGGGAAGTGAAACACAGACTAGGTAAATGCTTTGCGGAACACCTTACATTATGGCTGCAAAAATGACCCTGAGCTTCCTGCCACTTCAACACACCACTGTGTTTCATGGCAAATATCTCTGTCTCAGGCTTGCTGCAGTGCTCCAGTGAGGCTCAGTGCTTGTTGGAAGAAAAGGATTTTCTTCTTGGGGACTCCGCAGCCTTCAGGACTCAATATCAAGTTCAATAATTTTAGGGCCTGAATGCCTTCTCCCATGTCCTTATCCCAACCTCCACACACCAGGCCTTGTCATCAAATGGGCTGTTACCGCACACCACCCATTATCAGCTACTTGTGATCCCCATTAGTAGCTATCGATTCTCTCAGGCTGACTTTTACCTTAGTCTGCCCAACTGCCCTTTTCTCACACTCTGAGCTCCACCTCCACATGTTGTTTACTCCTCTCCTTCCATCTGCAGCATATATTCCAACATTTTCCTACCTACAATCAGTTCTGAAGAAGGATCACTGAAGAAGGACCCAAAATGTGTACTCAACTTTCTCTCCATAGATACTGCCAGTCCTGCTGATTTTCTCCAGTCACTTTTGCTTTTTTCTCAGATTTATGGCATCTGCAGTTCTTTGTTTTTTTCTCATATTTAACAAAGTTTTAGTACATTCTTCTTTGCTTGATCCCCACATGAACAGGTTTCGACAAGTGTAGGATTGTTATTCCTTCCTTCAGAAATCTCTTTCCTTCGGAAATCAGGGCAGAACATCTTCAGAAGGAGGTCAAGGTTTGCAGGTTATGCCGAATACAAACCTGGAAGTAGGCCGGGTTTTCTATAGAGCGCTCTATGTCCCATCCCATCTCCACCAAAAAGCCACATCAGCTTCAAGATAACATCCCTGGAAATGCAATTTGGGAAAGAAAAGGTCCACCTTCCTCCTTCCTCCTTCAAGAGCCCATACTCACCATCATAAAAACACTGAAGTCACAGTGTTCTGTTCAGTATCTGATAAATGTGTATAAATAATTGACTTGGGGAGCTGCAACATTTAATAAACTATATGTGCGAATGAAGTCTCTGTATTCTGTTCATAAACCAATTCATCTGCTTCTTTGACACTAGTTTTGTTTTAATAGGAAAAATTTTATTCTTTTACAGAAAATTAAAATACAAAGATACAGAAGAATAGAGATATTACAACATTATTATATCACAATAGTATTAGCAATAAACTACCTACCACTCGACAGGATACAATTGTCTGATACTTATTTAACTCAATTTAAATTAAAATGAAATGAAATGAAATGAAATTAAATTAAAATTAAACTAAATTATATTATATTACTCCACTCACCACATCTCCACCGAAGCTCCCGCCCACGGGAGCAATAGTTATTATTGAATTGAATTCAACCTGTATTTACCTGAATTATACCTGTAGTTACCAAGTCTCCTACCTCCCAGGGATCTCAGACCAGCAAATCTGGCCTCCCAAGGTGATCCAAAGGCCCTAATCCATATCGCTGACAAATCTGTGTCTATGTAACTTAAAAATGGCTGCCATGTCTTATAAAATTGCTCTGTTCTATGGTGCACCAAATTTGTAAGACAATCTTGGGAGACGTGCTCCATCACGAGTCTGCGTCACCCCTTAACACCAGGGGGTTTTTCTGATGTCCAGTTCATTAGAATGTTGTTCGTTGCACAGTTTGAAAGAATTTTAAATAACCTCTTTCTGTGTTCATCCAGAGAGGGCAAATTTAGCAGTCCCAAAAGAAGGGATACCAATGTCCAGGATCTTCTCCAACTCATTCACAATGGCACCCCAGTATCCACGAATCTTGTAATGTGACCAGAAGCAATGTGTAAGTGTGCCTGTGCTAATTTTACACTTGGGACATCCTGGAAATGATCCTTTCTTAAACTTTGCTAACTTCTCTGCTGTCATATGGGTCCTGTGAAGAATCTTCAATTGCATAGCTTGTGCTTTATTGCATACTGAGATTTTCTTCACAATCTCTCATATATCCTCCCTGGCCTCTGATGAAATTTCTTCTCCGAGTTCCTGATTCCAGATTCCAGGAAGTCTCTCCATATCTCCCAAGGTGCTCCCTCTCTGTAAATGGTATCGAGTACTGTTCGAGAGAGCGCTCACACACCGAAGCACTCTTCTCTCTATGCCCAACTTGTAGGGCTGAGCCAAGAGCGTGGTCTTCCTCTGTTTGTAATCGCTAACCTGAAACTATCGGAAGAGGACCTTACTAGGTAGCCCTTATTTCTGACTTAATTGGTTAAAAGATATCAAGTAAGTTTCTCAAACAGGAGATTCCCTTGCCCTCCCATGCTTTGAAACCAGAGTCCATTGACCCTGGCCTAAATCCTGGGGCTCCCACTAAGGGAGTAAACGGCGAGTTCTTAAGCAAATTGCCCTCACTCTGCCACATTATTCTCCATGCTTTCACCACATTTAAGGTCATTAGGCTCTTACAATGCTCATGGATTTCATCTTATCCGTAAACAGTAAATTAACAAGGGGACACCTTGCCTGCTAGGCCTCGACATCAAGCCATACCGACCTCGGGTCTTATGCACCCAGTCACCCACATGACAACACTGTGCCTAATTGGTACCTCTTCAGATCTGGGAGATGATATTGGTAGCCTGCCCCACCGCTGCAGGTCCTATTTTATTCTATGCGACAATTGCACAAAGTTAGCTCTACACAGCTGGTGGAAGATGGGAGTAATAAAAATTCCCAGTTGAGAATACCTTTTTGCGACCACAAAAAAGGGAAACTGAGTTCCATCCTCCTGCTCAGGCACTGCCACCAATCGCCCCACAGGCATGGCTTCCAACTTTATAAAATTTATCCTGTATCCCGAAAAACTGCTGAATAATTTAATTTTTTGTATTAGCCGGAATACGGACTTTTTTCCAGATTAGCCAGAAACAGAAGGACATCATCAGCTGTTTATGCAGTAATTTTGCGCTCCTCCATGCCTATATTTGATGCCGCTATTTCAGGGTCCTACTAGATGGCCTCCGCCAAAGGTTCAATTACCAAAGTAAAGCCTAGAATCAACCTCTGCTGACATACTTGCACTCTATTCAGTACCCTCCTGATATTATTGGAAGTGCTACAGCCTTTGATTAAACCTGTCTGGTCTTCTTTTATAATAATGGGCCATATCTTTTCCAACCTCAGGGCCAGCAACTTTGACAAAATTTTGAAGTCTACACTCAAAAACGAGATAGGTCTTAATGAGGCGCATTCTTCGGGGTCTTTCCCTTTCTTTAAAATGAGGGAGATATTGGCCTCCATAAGAGAGGGCAGAAGGCACTCCTGGGTATACAAGTGACTATACATCCTCAGAGGTGACTCAGCCAACATGCTGATGAACTCCTTGTAAAACTCACTCGGGAACCTGTCTGGACTAGGTCCTTTGCCGCTTTGGAGCTGCCTTACTGTCTCTTATATTTTCCGGGGTGCATTTAAAAGGGAGGCCTGCTCTGCATTTACACCGGGAGGTCCAGGTTCTCAAAAAAGGGTTCCATTCTCGCTATTCCATCCTCACAGCCCTCCGACCTGTATAACCCTGCATAGAATTCCCCAAATCTGGCATTAATCTTTTTCAGCTCGCAGGTGATAGTACCAGCTCTCTCCCTAATAGATACAATGGACTGTGGAACCCTTTTTTCCTAGCCAGATATCTACCTGGCTTATCCCCATGTTCAAACAATCTTTGCTATGCAAATGAGACCTCTCTTTTCACCGCCTGCATAAGCATTGAGTCCCGAGCAGCCTGGAGAGCCGTGACTCGTCGTAACTTAACCACAGATCGTGTTATAATATGCCGACTCGGCTGCTTTCAGCCTGACCTCAAGCATCCGCTGCTACTGCCCTCTCTGCCTCTTTCTAGTTACTGAATAGATAATCAAACCCCTTAAATAAGCCTTGGTGGTCTCCCAAAGCACTGATGGATTACTGGCCATATCAATAATTGATGTCCCAGAAGGCCCTGAGCTCTTTGGTAATGAACTCCATAAAGTGGCCATCCCTCAACAGAATCAGATCCATGTGCCGGTGCCATGTGCCTGTTCCACTACCCTGAATCTTGATATCCACATGGTCCCAAATAGTTATGTTCCCAATCCTGCAGGCTAACACTGAGTCTAAACAGAGTCTTGGAAATGTACAGCATGGAAACAGACCCTTCAGTCCAACCCATCCATGCCGACCACCTATCCCAACCCAATCTAGTCCCAACTACCAGCACCTGGCCTATATCCCTCCAAACCCTTCCTATTCATATACCCATCCAGATGCCTTTTAAATGTTGCAATTGTAGCAGCCTCCACCACTTCCTCTGGCAGCTCATTCCATACACATACCACCCTCTGCATGATAAAGTTGTCCTTTATGTCCTTTTTATATCTTTCTCTTCTCACGCTAAACCTATGCCCTCTAGTTCTGCACTCCCCTACCCCAGGGAAAAAGCTTTTTCTATTTATCCTATCCATGCCTCTCATGATTTTATAAACCTCTATAAGGTCACCCCTCAGCCTCCTTAGGATTCAGTTGAGAAATAGCAAGCAACACCTGCACACTCCTCACCAAACCCAAAAGGGTCCAGAAAAGACCCATAAGAATGTTGCCTGAGTTGGAGAACCCAAGCCAAGAACATATCAATTTTTGTGTGGCACTTGAGTGGGGACACCTCTACACATCCACTAGCCCCAACTCCTTACACAAGTCCACTAGTTGTCTAGATTGCAGGGGTGTACCCAACAGATCTCTTGAAACCTGTCTACCGCAGGGTCAATGAGACGATTAAAGTCTCCTCCTATGATCGTGTGGCACACCTCAAGAGCCATTAATTTAGAGACTGCGTCAATTAAAACTTTGAGGGCTTTCGCCAGGGAACAATAAATGTTCAGGATCCTGTACTCTCCTTCATGTATTAAGGCCTTGAGAATGATGAACCACCCGTGTTCATCCTTGATTTGATCTATCATCTGAAATAGGAGATTCCTTCATACCAGTATGGCTATTCCTCTACTTTTAGAGTTCAAGGAGGAGAAGAATACCCTCTCATACCCCCCCTGCTATAACTTCAAATGTTCCCTGTCAGTTAAGTGTATCTCCAGCAGCGGAGCGATGTTAACCCTTTCCTTCCTAAGGTTTGAGAACACCTTCTTTCTTTTAATGGGGGAATAGCTCCCTCTTATATTCCAGGGTGCACCATCTGAACAGATCACCAGCCATGACCACGTACTGCAGCCTGTGGTCCTCTGAGAGGAAGAAGCTTATTCAACATGCGGCGAGTGGAAAAAAACAGACTTTTATAGAATCTAAAAACTATCCCTACAAACACTACTAAAACTAAAACAAAACTAACCATAGAGTCATAGAGATGTACAGCATGGAAACAGACCTTTCGGTCCAGTCCATCCATACCACGTTTAACTTGAATGAATAAACATGTAAACCACAAATCGCTAGAGATCTCCTGCCTCGTCCATAGAGGGCATTCATTCCAAACCTTACAGCCATCCTGGTTCCTTCTAGCTAAGGCCGCACCCCAAACCCAAGCAATGCATAAACAAAGAAAACATTTTATTTACACTCTTGGAAGTTAACAATGCACGCCTTCCCTTCCCCCTCCATACCTCAACCCCAAATAACTTTACACAAAAGAAATAACCACCACTCACACATAAAAAAGAGCAATGAAATAACAGATAATTACCAAATGGATGAAATAGTAAACAAACTTTTACACCAAAGCAATGCCAAGCCCACAGGACAAAAATGCCACGAAAGGGAAAAAGAACAAAAAAAGAAAACGAAATTGTCCACAATTAACTTATGCCCCCTCCAGCCCAAGTCATTTATTTCAGAGTATTCGAAAATTCCTTTGCTTTTTCTGCTGAGTAGAAATTATAAACAGATCCTCCACAATTAAAATGCAGTACTGCCATGTACCTCAAAAGAATAAGAAGATTCAAAGTCTCTTAATTTCTTTTTAACTTCGAAGGATTTCCTCTTCTTAATTATGGCCCTGGAAAAGTTTTGGAAGAACATTATTCGCAAATCTTTGTACACCAGGGCCTGTGGATCTCTTCCCAGTCTTCTGGAGGTTTCTGTTATTAACTCCTCTTTATAGTGCTGGAGTCGCTGGGCAGGGGTTCTGATCTGACCCGACCTGCGCATCGCAATCCAGTGGGCCCACTCCACACTCACCTAGCCCGACTCAATCTCCAGCCCCAGAAACTTCGGGAGCCACTGCTCCAAGAATCCAACCAGACTCTTGCTCTCCTCATGCTCCGAGTGTCCAAAAACCGTAAGTTTTCCTCTGACCTCAATTCTCAAGGTCGTCAATCTGGTCCAATACGTTTGAACCTGGCCTTCCAGTGTTCGGATCTGCTCCTCAGAGTTCTCCATCACAGTCTCTGACACTGTGGTCTTTTGCTTGACTGCTTCCATGCATCAATCCAACGTCTGGATCTCCTGCTCATGCTTTTTCAGAATGGCAGAGATCGGCACCAGCACTGTTTCAGTTTTTTCTCTTGAGTTTTACGAACTCCAAGAGTAAATGCTGCTGCTCCACTGGGTTCAAAGGCACTGACGCGGGATTCGGAACAGAGGTTGCTGGTGCGCCCAACACAAAAAGGGAATGCCCTGCCTGCTGTGAAATTTTCACTCCCTTTCCCTTGTTTGTTTTCATTTCAATCCCAGAGCTTCCAAATCAAAACTTAAGAGGTTCTAGGTACTTCACCTGCATTGTGCTACCAATTTTTCTTAGGGGTGGCAAATAAGACAAGGTTGGGGGAGCAGGCTGAAGCTCACCTTGCCTGGCGCATGGCACAGAGCCCAGCACAGCCGCCATCTTGGATCCCCTTGCTCCCCTCTTTGACACTAGTTAACAAATTCATTACCATTGAACTGAAGGAATTTTGTTGTGATTTCTGAAATTATTTGTCAATAACAGTAGGGAGCAATTCCTACCTATAGGTGTAATGTACACATCCAGAAGTACGTTCATCACTTCCAGTGTTACCAGCTTTCTCAAATGTCCCAGTGGCCCTAACTTTATTGTGCAGTGAAAACCATTCCCTCCCAGCAATGAATTCCAATGATTTCTATTAAAATACACTGCAAGAAGATTTAAACAACATAATTAATATTTATTTGAGGAGTGGATGAATTTTGTTGCACTATGTTTAAAATAGGCATCTTGATGCTTGTGGCACTGCAAAGCATCTGTATTACAGTTATGGTTATCCATCTACTAAAAAATGAATTTACCCCATGAGTCCACAATGTTGTGTAGCTTGTTTCACAACTGCCAGAAATTCTAGTCTGTACTGCACTTGTGTTGCATGTTCATGTACATCTTACGTCTCCTCCAATGTTTTTAATAGTTATCCCAGTCACACTGTTCAGGCATTGAATAGTTTTACATATTGAATGTTAACTACTGCCTGCAATGTTCAAGTTGTCACTATCTATAATGTTCATATATATTGGGTTCTCTTAAGTTAAATAAGATGATAAGACACAAGAGAAGAAGTAGACCATTTGGTCATCGAGTCCATTCCACCATTGGTTGAGATCATGGCTGATTTGATAATCCTCAGCTCTACTGTGCTGACTTTTCCCCCACTGATTCCTTACTGTTTAGAAATCTGTCTCAGTCTATATCAGTCTTGAATATATTTGACAGTCTTCTGTGGTAAAGAATTCCACAGATTAACAACCCTTAGAGAGAAAAGAAACTCTCCTCACGTCCATCTTAAATGACTGCCTTCTTGTTCTGAGATTATGCCCTCTGATCCTATACTGGCCCACAAGAGGAGCCAACCTCTTTGCATCTCACCTAACAAGCTCCCCAAGTTGTTACTCCTGACTATAGTACTGATATGTTAAACATTCTCAGTTGCTAAATGCTACTTCAGCTCATCATACTCAGATCTAAAATATTGCTGTACTGTCAGTACATAAGAACTATAAACATATTCTCTATTTGTCAATTTGTACATTTTATGTTTACAAATTAAAATGTACATGGATGTAAAATCAATCCAATAAAAAATAACTGACAATTCTCACAGGATGTGCAACATTATTTCTCAACTGCCTTTGGTGTCTCAGATGCATGGTGCATAAAAAAAAACTTAATGGCTAATTAAAAGGCATCTTGAATAAAAATGCACTTAATTGGATTAACTGGGATATACAGTCAGCTTTCAAGCATTCACACATATAGCCATATAAATACTGCAGTTTCAAAGCAGTCAAAACTGGTAATTCTATGGAGAAAAACTCACTTGAAGATTTCCCAAAACTTGCACACAACCTGCAAGGCAAAAGTTAGGAGTGTGATGGAATATTGCCTGCTTGCCTGGCTGCGGACTATTCTAAAAACACTCAATGAACCTTACACCATCTAGGACATTGCAGCTTATTTGATACACCCCATTTCCCACCTTAAATATTCACTCTCTCCACTATTGATGTGCCACTATTTGAGAAAGAGAGTAAGGAAAAGCCAGTGAACTATAGACTGGTAAGACTGGCATCAGTGGTGGGCAAATTGTTGGAAGGAATCCTGAAGGACAGGATTTATATGTATTTGGAAAGGTAAGGACTGAGCAGGCATAGTCAGTACGGCTTTTGTGTGTGGGAAATCGTGTCTCATGAACTTAATTAAGCTTTTTGAAGAAGTAACAAAGAGCATTAATGAAGGCAGAGTGGTAGACTTGATCTATATGGACTTCAGTAAGGCATTCAACAAGGTTCCCAAAGGGAGACTAGTTAACAAGGTTAGATTTCATGGAATACAGGGAGAACTAGCCATTTGGATACAGAACTTGCTCAAAGGTAGAAGTCAGAGGGTGGTGGTGGAGGTTTGCTTTTCAGACTGGAGGCCTGTGACCAGTGGAGTGCCACAAGGATCAGTGCTGGATCCACTACTTTTTGTCATTTATATAAATGATTTGGATGTGAGCATAAGAGGTATAGTTAGTAAGTTTGCGCTAAGAAGTGGCAGATGGAGTTTAATTCAGATAAATGCGAGGTGCTGCATTTTGGAAAAGCAAATCTTAGCAGGACGTATACACTTAATGGTAAGGTCCTAGGGAGTGTTGCTGAACAGAGACACCTTGGAGTGCAGGTTCATAGCTCCTTGAAAATAGAGTCACAAGTAGATAGGATAGTGAAGAAAGCATTTGGTATGCTTTCCTTTACTGGGCAGAGCACTGAGTATAGGAGTTGGGGGGGGGGGGGGTCATGTTGCAGCTGTACAGGACATTGGTTAGGCCACTTTTGGAATATTGTATGTAATTCTGGTCTCCTTCCTATCGGAAGGATGTTGTGAAAGTTAAAAGGGTTCAGAAAAGATTTACAAGGATTTTGCCAGGGTTGGAGAGTTTGAGCTATAGAGAGAGGCTGAATAGACTGGGGTTGTTTTCCCTGAAGCATCGGAGGTTGAGGGATGACCTTATAGAGGTTTATAAAGTTATGAGGGGCATGGATAGGATAAATAGACAAAGTCTTTTTTCCTGCGGGTGGGGAATCCAGAACTAGAGGGCATAGGTTTAGAATGAGAGGAGAAAGATGTAAAATGGACCCAACAGACAGCTATTCCACGTAGTGGGTGGTGTGTGTATGGAATGAGCTGCCAGAGAAAGTAGTGGAGGCTGGTACAATTACAGCATTTAAAAGGCATCTGGATGGTATATGAATAGGAAGGGTTTAGAGGGATATGGACCAAGTGCTGGCAAATGGGACTAGATTATCTTTGGATATTGGGCTGGCATGGACGAGTTGGATCAAAGGGTCTGTTTACATGCTGAACATCTCTATGACTCTGTGACTTCTTTCAAATTTGTGACCTCTATCAATTAGAAGGACAAGGACAATAACTACATGGGAGACTGCATGTTTCCCTCCAAGCCACTCACCACCCTGGCTCAGAAATGCACCATTGTTTCTTTATTATCATCATCGGATCTCTCACCCTGACAGCTTTGAGGCATTCAGCTACATCAGATGAACTGTAGTAATTCTAAAAGGCAGATTATGACTATCTCGAGGGCAAATCAGAATGGGCAACAAATTGTAGTTTTGACAATGACTAACATATTACAGGAACAAATGCAACAAAATGAGGACCTTTCCAGCTGTGGCTCATAGAATTTCTGAAAGAAAAAGAAGACACTGTGAAGAGAAATTTCTACATCCAAATCTTTAGGTTGTAGCAGGTTCTTTTGAAACTACAGAAATGCAGAAGGCGAGTCAGAAGACTGGGAGATTATCACATAAGAGAACAATGTGAGGTGACATATGAAGAAGATCCCCTAGAGAATCCAAATAAAAAGTTGATGGACTTCAAGCAAAATGTGAGATTAAGAATTTGGAAAAGGCCTGTTTTCCCTGGAGCATCGAAGGCTGAGGGTTGACCTTATGAGGTTTATAAAATCATGAGAGGCATGGTAAATAGACAAGGTCTTTTCCCTGGGGTGGGGGAGTCCAGAACTAGAGGGCATAGGTTTAGGGTGAGAGGGGAAAGATATAAGAGGGACCTAAGGGGCAACTTTTTCATGCAGAGGGTGATGTGTGTTTGGAATGAGCTGCCAGAGGAAGTGGTGGAGGCTAGTACAATTGCAACGCTTAAAAGGCATCTGGGTGGTTATATGAGTAGGAAGGGTTCAGAGAGATATTGGTCAGGTGCTGTCAGGTGGGACAAGATTAGGTTGGGATATCTGGTTGGCATGGACGAGTTGGATTGAAGGGTCTGTTTCCGTGCTGTACATCTCTATGACTCTACGACTCTATAACACAAACATAGCTTACACTATATCATGAGAGCTATATGTACTGGCAGTCACTGATAAAAATCAGAATGAATCACCAGATGTACTTCAGCCTCTCATCAACTTAATCCAAAATTGATTCAGAAACTTGTTGCACACAAGGAATATAATGATTGTCATTTAGAGCTAGCATAACAGTATGCAAAAAGAGAATCTGCAAAGATTCAGTTAGAAAGGTTAATTATGATTATTCAGACATACAGCTGACAATTACAATGCACCCAGTCAGTTCTCAGACAAGCTCACAGATTTTCTATAGGCAAGCTACTTTACATTCAGGTATGCTGTGCTGTTCTCAAAAATGTGCAGCATAAACTATTCATTCACTCATTCAATACCTAATTATTTTCACATTCAGAAACAATGATGATAGAATAGACAGAATAGAGACTGATGGAAGGATTCAGCAGTCTACACTTCTCGTTCCCTTCAAAGTGGCTACAATGGAAGCCATTTAGGAGATGTACAGTGTATGAATGGTACGCAAACAGAGGGAAAGATATTTGCTGTTTGTGTACATTCATCTTTATATCTCTGAATTGCAAATGTAGGCATGGCATCGTGATTGAGCTGCCATTTTTATCACAAAAACCTTTTCATTTATTTGATCAGCCACAACCTAAGAAACAAGAAGTTAGACCATTTTATCAACAAATCTCACAGCAGCTCTACACAATCTCTCCACGTGAAGCTTATAGCTGCCCAGTGGGATCCATTCTGAAAGCCTGCATTTAAAAGAGGAAGCTCAATGTCACAGGGAAGCAGCAGAGAATATGACCAAAAAAAAGAGTATTAACTGCTCCAGATCATAGAGGCCAAACAAAAATCAATGCATCGAGCATCTGAATTTCCAACATGAAATCGCCACATTAAGCATTGGACAATTTCAAATGACTCCTTCAGTAGCATGTGCTGCTTTTGACATTGCACATGCAGTTAATCAAGACCCTTTAAAAAAATCATGAAGCTAATAGGAATAAATCAGCCTTAATTAAGTAGTAAGGAAGAGCTATAAAGGTCTAAGACTAATCGTAGGATCTCACACGCAGCAAGAGATTTATTGGAAAATTACATGTGCTTCATGCACTTTGCAACTATTGACATTGATAGGTCAACAATGCAATTTGCAATAAGCCAATCACTACATCATTCGGTCTCAAGTAAGGCCTTCGGATGTTCTGCCCAATTCCACAAGGAGAGGAAGATATGTTTTGCAAAGGAGTAATGTCGGAAAAGGCTCTGGTAAAGTTATATTGTAGTTTGGGCATAAAAAATGTTGGTTCCACCAATACAGAAGGAAAACTGGAACTGCTTGACAAAAGTCTCCTTCCTGTTCATGAATGGATGGTGTTCCCATTATTGTGCCTTTTTTTTAGTAACAAGCAGCAATTCTTTAGTTTGTGGATACACCAAATAAAATCATTTTCTGAGAAATCCTTTTAAACGAGACTTGTCCTACTTGGTTCTCCATCATTACATCTAATAGCAATTCTGTGTTTCAACTAAAAGAGAAACAATACCTTGTCATGGATCTTGCATTTAACTCTGTCCTAACTCAGTACAAATATTTGAAAGATGAAGTGTCAGACATAGGGAGCAATATTGCTCACCAGTAGCATTGCAACCTGAATAAACCCTTTTGATATCAATTGAAAACTCCATCACTCTGATCAGAGGACTATTCCTGATACTGTATTACTCACTGCATTTTTTTTCTCAAAGATGTTGTGAAAACATCTTTTGAACCTGTAGCATATCGATGGAATTTTCCCCATGTGGCAAGAATAATGGCAAATGCAAGAGTGGAAAAATCAGATTCTCGGCATCAAGAAAATCTCACCCAATTTTGATCTCAAGTTTGAGAGAATGAGTTGAGAATCTTTCCCTCTGGCTCATTCCTGTGAATGCTTACCCCAGCTCTCCGTATTAACATCACACTTCCAATTTTCCTTTCGATCATTGAGAAACATGACAACACAAGAGCATGACAGGTTAAACAGGCGGGTTCTGGTGACTTGACTGGTCAGTGTCCATTGCATCTCCTGGAATGGCTGTGCCATCCATCTAGTTTAGACAATCACACCATAATAAATGGAAAGAGAAGTAGGCCATTCAACCTCTCTATGAGCAGCATCGGCTACATTGGGGAGATGAGATGCAGACTGGCTGATCACTTTGAGGAACTCCTATTTTCTGTCCATAAAGAGGATCCCAAGCTTCTAGTTGCCTGCCACTTCATCATACCATAATGTTCCATGGCCAATATTTCTGTCTTGGGCTTGTTGAAGTATCCCCGTGAGGTTCAATACAAGCTAAAGGAACAACATCTCATTTTTAGCTTGGGTAACTTGCAGCCTTGGAGATTCAGCATCAAATTCAATCATTTTAGAACTTCAACACCTCCTTCCATGTCTTTTATTCACACCATCCAGACCCCATCATGATATGAGTTGCTTTCAGCATGGCTACCCCATGTTCACCCATTATCGCCTATCTAGTTTTTCTTCTTCCCTGGCTTACTATTAACAATCCCTTTGTCTGACTAACATTTCCCCCTCTCTACTCACTTCTTTCTGCCCCCATCCCTGTCATCAAATCCCAACAGTGGGGAAGGAGACCATTCAGCTGATCAAGTCCACACTGACCCTCCAAAGAGCTTTCTACCCAGACCCACAGTATATCCGCATGGCCAATCCACTTAGCCTGAATATCTATGGACACTGTTGGACAATTCAGCATCTTTGGACTGTGGGAGGAAACCCATGCAGACACAGGGAGAATGGGCAAATTCCACACAGTCATCCAAGGCTGAAATTGAATCTGGATCCCTAGCACTGTGAGGCAGCAGTATT
This sequence comes from Chiloscyllium plagiosum, assembly GCF_004010195.1. NCBI lineage: Eukaryota > Metazoa > Chordata > Chondrichthyes > Orectolobiformes > Hemiscylliidae > Chiloscyllium > Chiloscyllium plagiosum. The sequence goes on from NC_057742.1 coordinate 25,335,343, forward strand.
AACCACTGAGCAACCATGCCATTCTTGTAACAATATATCATTTTCCTAGCTGCTATCAGTTCTGAAGAAGGATCAATTAATTCTGTTTCTCACTTGACGGATGCTGCCAGACCTGTGTTTGTTATCAGTAGGTCAGTCAGGGGCTACTGAGAGATCATTCTTGGATGGTGGCAGTGCTAAGTTAGTGCTGTCCTGCCAAGTTATTCCAGGTATGGATCAAGGTCAGTCATGAGCGGGGAGGTAGATTTGCTTACTAATTGTCAGTGGGCTTATTGGGGGTAACCCATGGCATCCTGGGGAAAGTGGGCACATCACCTCTAGGGTTGGACCACCTTCTGCTGAGTCACTGATGGAATGGTCATGGTTAGAAAAGGGCAATGTTGGTTTATCAGACGGACCTCATAGCAAATGGGAGGGGACTGGGAGCTGCCAAAGGTGGGTCAGAGTCACACAGGCTCCAGTCACTCTGCCATTGAAATAGAGAAGCTGTATGACCAACAAGGTAGAGGGATATCCAGAGTCACGGGTTTTGGGAGTAAATTGGACAAATTGATCGTAATGTAAAGGGTCTCAAATGAAACAGGAGCAGGCTGAAATGTCATTGGGAATCAGAGTCAGCATCATAGAGGGACCTTGAAGAATGACGGTGAGATTTGTGTCATAGATAAAGCCTGCAAATTACTCAGATGTAGGGAGGTAATGGCATGATGTTTAAGACACTGGGTTAGTAACCTAAAACCTCAGGCCAATGTTTTAGGGATATGGGTTCAAATCCCACCACTACAGTTAGTGACATTTTAATTCATCAAGAGCTGGCATAATGTCAACTATGCAACCACTGTCCTTTAAAGGAAGGAAATCTGTCTTCCTCACCTAGTCTGGCCGACACGTGATTCCAGATCCACAGCAATATGGCTGACTCTTAACTGTTCCCTGGTAGCTAGAGATGGTCAATAAATACTGGCCCAGCCAGTGTTGCCTATGTCAGGTGAATGAATAAAAAATAAATTTGTAAAACTGAAATTTTATCAGATCAGATTGAACGTCCACTGCTAGATAAACTCACAAAATGACTGCGACCACATGTAAAGTGGATGGAGTAAGTTACCAACTTTGACTGTTGACACCCTACAAAGGACAATTACAAGAATGATGCCTTCACTGATGAAGCAATACCAGCCATTTAACTTCAATTTTCACCTCATCTGGAGGTCAGCAATTGTCAAGATGATTGCAGGTAACAAGTTATGTCCTCAGAAAATCATGCAAATGACATTGTACAATTTGATTTCCTCCTTGGTATGTAACCTCAGCAAGTCATATTATGACAAGGAACTCAAAAAGCATGATCTGTTGTTCCCTTTTGGCAATAGCATTCCATAACAAGTATTGAAAGATCACACATCGCAGCTGCCATCACCTCACCCTGAAAAAGACATGGTCTCTGATGTGGAAGCAATTTATTTTCACGCAGGGGATACTTCATGGTGGCTTCCAGCCAGAAGTCAACTCCCAATAGAGCATAGACTCTTGGGGTGTCTACCATCCAATTGGTTAAGATCAAAAACCTTGGATATGCCTCCATATCAAGTTATAATGATGACTTTGTTGGAAAGCTTCCTAGCCACACAATGTGAAGACATAAAATTTGATTTGATTGCTGAAAATGTGACACCTCAATCATTCCTTCAATAATACTTTGTGATCTCTTTGATCACCTCTACAGATTATCTGCCATGGAGCAGAAAAGGCTAATATGTTTCCTGTGGTCCTCATCTTAACAAGGAGGCAACTGAGAGGATAGAGCAATCACAAAGTTTTCGATAAACTCAGCAAGTGCAGCCAGCTCTGTGACTCATGCTCAGCTTCCAGAGGCTGAAGCAGCCAAACGTTCACGAGAATGTTCAGGCAAACAGTAAGACCCAGAGTTTCATTGGCTTTGTTGCTATTATTTTCAAGTGTCTGAAAGCAATTCTGGCAATAATTAAGAATGTCCTGGTCCCATCGTCTCTGAACTATGTCATCAACTGGTTGAGGAGTTGTGCTCCTAAGGACTGGTAACCCTCCCATCTTGAAGGCTATTAATTTCATAGCTGCCAATAACTTATCTGCTAGAAATTTCATAGAATCCCTAGAGTGTGGAAACAGGGCATTTGGACCAACAAGTCCACACTGACCCTCCAAAGAGTATCCCACCCAAACCCATTCCCCTACCTTATTACTCTACATTTGCTTTGTTTCAGGAAATAACTGGAAACCTCTGTGGTACCTCTCAATCCTTCAGTCATAACTACAACAAGGTGTTTCTGATGTTATTTTCACTAAGGCACACCTCATTATATCCTTCCTCCTTAACAATGATAGTCACACAGCTAGGGCATTAAGATTCCCCAGCAATGTTCCCCAAGGTGTAGGGAATTATCGACTATGCACTCATGAAGCAATGTAGGAACAAATCAGTGGTGTATGTAAAGAAGAAAGGATTTGACTCTATTAATATACTAATAGTTGTGACCATTGCAGGTAAATTTGGAGATCCATGCCAAATGTCTTGGGAGCTGTCCTGACTTGTCGAGATGAGCAGACTCATTGGTGCCTGCCTTTTGCCAAGGCCCTCAATCCATATAGGGATGACTGCAGGAGAAAAAGGATAGTGCTTCCAAATGTGATTTGTGACATCATTTGGAAACCCACAAAATGAAGATGCAACTCTCTTCACTCTGCTCCAGGGCCATCGTGGAACAGACCATAGACGTCCTGCAGATGAAGTCTCAATCCCAGAATCATTGCAGATGTGGGTGGCTCAGTGGTTAGCACTGCTACCTCACAGCACCAGGGTCCCCGGTTCAATTCCAGCCTTGGACGACTGTGTGGAGTTTGCACATTCTCCCCGTGTCTGCGTGGGGTTCCGCTGGGTGCTCCGGTTTCCTCCCACAGTCCAAAGATGTTCAGGTTAGGTAAATTGGCCGTGCTAAATTGTCCATAGTCAGAAGGAAATGAGTCTGGGTGGGTTACTCTTCGGAGGGTTGGTGTACAGTGGTTGGGCCGAAGGGCCTGTTTCCACACCGTAGGGAATCTGATCTGTTCAGATCATGTCCTTGCTGTATAATCTGCAAATGATGTGCCACATAAATATAGAATGCTGTGCCCTCCACAACTGGAGTAAACAACGTTTGGTTGGGGGGTGGAGTGGGAAATGAAGAATCAAGATCTTCTGAGGTTGAAGATGAGGTAGACAATCAGATCACTAACCAGAAGTTCCATCCATAAGAGCAGGACAGAGCAATATATTGCAGAATCTGAAAGGCAAGGCACAACCTTACAACCATCGGTTTTCAAGATGCCTGAGCTGGCTTCAGACTTTGTTTGACAGTTAGTGAACCTGTTGATCTGCTTAGTGCAAATGACATGCTGAAATTGTTATTTTGCAATTCTTCACTGTTTGTATTATAGAATAAATGATTTGTTATCCATATTAATATGGGATTGATCCTTTCAGCTAATCATACTTTAAGGTAGTGGCATATAACCTGGCTGACATCAGTGCTAGGGATAAAGTAATAGTGGCACACTTACAGTACATGACACTAACGTTATGCAGCTCTGAATCCACCCATGAGGTTGAGTGAAGTGACATGTTGTGCAGTTCGTCATGAGAGCCGCTGGGTTGACAGGAATCCTGAGGAACCTCTTTTTGGTGTTTTCTTGATGTTAAATTCTGCAACAATTCAAAATACATAGAGTTGCCTTGAACTGATTCAGCAATTGCATGACAGGATTTGACTTGTGCTTTGTGCAGTTTTTCGCAACTGATCAGTGCTGAGAAACAATGGGTGAATGAGCTGCACTTTGAACATCTCCCAGTCTTGAACGTCAGTGTGCTTTTGAAAAAGGATGTTGAAAAAAATATGTTGGAGCAATCTTTCCCTCCAGAGATGCATGGAATTATTACTGATTTCACACTCTCACTCAAAGCATGGATATGAATGTGCAGTGATGTGTGCAGATCAGACTGGCGCACATTTGCTTGTCATTACCTTTAGCCTCAATGTCACACACATTAAAGTGCAGCTCATTGTTGTGGCCCTCGAAGTTAAGGTTCAAGAATCTCTGTTGTCAAAGGCTAGCTACAGTGAAATGCTCAGTTGAATATGAGAGATGAGCAATGCTTGTTAATTACAATGTTTGTAGACTTGGATTGTATGAAAAGGCACCTCATCTCTCTCACAGGGTTAACTTAACCAGGTCATGACTCACAGAGATAACACACTGAAAATCAAGCCCACTGTTCTTGAAGTTTTCATAAATGAGAAAAGACTTAATGAAACCATCCAAATATTGCTGATTGACAAACACAGATTAATCAGATTTCAATATTTAACATGAAATGGCTATTTATTGCAAACAGATTATTTTTAATCAATGACAGACCAGAAATGGATTGCACACTTATAGCTTTTGATAACTCTACCCCTGTTCTAATAAAATTCCCATTAACATACAAACAGGCACACAAGAAAAGACACAAATACCTGTATTTTGATGAGAGAGGAAACAAAAAAGTTGGTGAAACATAGTTTTGGCACCAGTCCAGATTACAGATATTGATGAGATGTTTTTTCTTCAGTGACCTTCAATATTCTTTTTGACGTTTTGCTGAGCATGTGAGATTGTGGACATACCAATTCTCATTCTTTCATTCACCAGTTGCAAATTGACTTGTGGAAATTGACCTTAACAGGTTAATAATTTTATTTTTTTTCAAGGGTGATTGGCTGACCCAACAATTAGCATATCCAACTTTACATTTGCTCTCACCTTAGCCTGCCCACCCAAAAATAACACCGTCCCAGTCCTCATGAAATTGCAAAAGGGATGGGATAATAACAGGGGAGCTACTGAAAGGGGTGCAGATTGAGGACTGAGTTGAGGAGGAACATCTTCACCCAAAGAGTTTTGAATCTATGGAATTCCCTACCCAGTGAAGCAGTTGAGGCTATCTCCTTGAATGTTTTTAAGACAAAATTAGATTTTTGAACAGGTAAAGGCATTAAGGGTGATGGTGAGTGGGTGGTACGTGGAGCTAAGTCCATTATCTTATTGAATGGTGGAGCAGGCTCAATAGGCCAGATGCCGTACTCCTTGTCCAATTTCTTATGTGCTTTCCGCAAGCTATTGGTGAGAAATTAAAGGCCTTTTTTGCCTCCTGGCCAATGAAAATTTAGCCCGTGAACTGTTTCTGTCTCCACAGCTGTTATTAATGGCATTTTCTATTTTCGTTTCAGACTTTAGTGTTCGTAGTATTTTGCTATTATACCAAACATCTTCAGGATTGCAGTTCAGTAATCAATAAACCTAGCAGAATGCTGAGCTGTATTGACAGATAGTTTCAACAAGATTGTCTTAAACCTATGCTCGACCACTGGGTTGCATTTTAGACCCTGCAGTCAATTCTTATCAAGAGAACACAAGGGAAATATTCAGCCTTGTGGAGTGAAGGGCTGGAAACTGATTTGTATTAGTTCAGATTTGAGTCAGCGTGAAGTCTAGAAAATCTCACTCTCTGAATAGAGAGAGAAAATGAAGGAAGGGGGACCATACAGAACTAAAACTAAAAATACTAAGCCGAATATAGAAAATAAATCTGGGGGTTTAAATCAAAACTGCTAACTATATAGCAAAGATATATAAGGCCTGAATTTTCCTACCAGTCACTTTGGACTTGGTGGCTGCAGTGTGCTCTTGAATTGTAAATCTAGCAATGGGTGCTCAGTGTAAATGACAAGGCAACAGGGGAACAAGGGTCCTCAACAAAGGTCTTACAAGGAAAGGCTGAGGGAACTGAGGCTGTTTTCATTGAAGGGAAGAAGGTTGAGAGGTGACTTATTCAAGACGTATAAGATAATCAAAGGGTTGGATAAAGTGGACAGTGAGAGCCATTTTCCTCGGATGGAGAAGACTAACACGAGGGGACATAGCTTTAAATTGAGGGGTGATAGATTTAGGACCAAATATCAGGGGTGGTTTCTTTGCTCAGAGAGTATTAGGGGCCTGGAACAGCCTGCCTGCAATAGTAGTAGACTCGCTGTTAAGGGCATTCAAATGGGCAATGGACAGCCATATGGATAATAATGGAATGGCATAGGTTAGATGGGCATCAGATTAATTTCACAGGTCGGGCGCAACATCGACAGCTGAAGGGCCTGCACTGTGCTGTAATGTTCTATGTTCTTAACCTCGTTCCAGTTGTCTGTTCCTCTAAGGGAGTCAAAATGGTGCCAGCTGACACCCACAAAGAGGATGTCTGTGCTTCTCTCTGTGAAGCTTCTTCCCAGTACATACCAAGGGTTCTCCATTCCTCCAATCCCTCTTGCCTGAGATCCCAAAGCCTGAAGCAGTTCAACACCAGAAGAGTGAATCTGCATTCGGGTAGGAAACAGCAGGTTCTCTAGATCCAAAGGCACCAGGAGACACCCACCCAAGTCTTCAAAGCCAACAGAGTCAAACACAGAGCAGGATCCCTCCAGCCCAGCTACAAGCATCTAGACATGATAGGAGAAGAAGCAAACACACTGAGAGCACAGAGTTGGCATGACTGCTAGATCATTGTACATAACTATCATCTTTGTCAATATATTTTCACTTGCACTGATACAATGTAAGATGTGGTATTCTTTTTCAATAGTGTACAGGCTACCTCTTAAAATTTTTGAAACTGTGAACTTAAAATGGGAAAATATACAACTTAAAACCAAGGGACAGTGGAAGATTTTTTAAAAATACAGTTACCACCACTCCTCACATGTTGTATCTGCAAGTTTCCCTTATTCTAGCAATCGGGGAGGAAACTATTCACCTTGGGACCATGGGTGTGTGTCCAGGGGCAGTTTATTTCAGCGACAGACTTTTGATTGATTTTTCAGCCACAATGTGTGTGTGTGTTCCTGAGTAGTCAGATTGGTAATAGCTTCATGATTGGGTTCTGGACAAGTGGCTGCAGCTTTGTGTTCGGACAATAAAGCAGAGACAGCCTGTGAAGGAGAAAATATTTCCACCTTCTTAGAGTGGTGAAGTAATTAGATTAGATTCCCTATAGTGTGGAAACAGGCCCTTTGGCCCAACAAGTCCACACTGACCCTCCAAAGAGTAACCCACCCAGAACCATTCCCCTCTGACTAATGTACCTAACACTATGGGCAATTTAGAATGGCCAATTCACCTAACCTGCACATCTTTGGGCTGTGAGAGGAAACTGGAGCACCAGGAGGAAACCCACGCAAGCACAGGGAGAATGTGCAAACTCCACACAGACAGTTGCCCGAGGCTGGAATTAAACCGGGGACTCTGGTGCTGTGAGGCAGCAGTGCTAACCACTGAGCCACCGTGCCGCCCCAGTAAGATAGAAGCCCAAACAACGAGCCACTGTTCCTCTGCAAATTCATTTCTTGATAGGTAAAGGCAAAAATAAATGATTTAGAGAGACTAAAAAGGGTGAATTTGCAACTGGTGAATGAAAGAATGAGAATTGGTATGCCCACAACCTCCTGTCCTCACCAAGAAGTCAAAATGAATATTGAAGGTTACTGAAGAAAAACATCTCATCAATATCTGTAATCTGGACTGGAGCCAAAACTATGCTTCACCAATTTTTTTGTTTCCTCTCTCATCAAAATACAGGTATTTGTGTCTTTTCTTGCGTGCCTGTTTATGGGAACTTTGTTAGAACAGGGGTAGAGTTAGGTTTCAAGAGTTATAAGTGAGCAATTCATTTCTGGTCTGCCATTGGTTAAACATAATGCGTTTGCAATAAATAGCTATTTCATGATAAATACTGAAATCTGGTTACAGCACGTGAACCCTCAATTTAGGCTGAAACATAGCAAAGGAATGGAGGCAGTCTTACAGCAGAGATCTTTGATAGTGACAAATACCCTGGAACTCTGTGGGTAGCTCGGAAAGTGGTGCCACTATTTAAGAAAGGTGGTAAGGATAAGCCAGGAAACTATAGACTGGTGACCTTGACATCGGTGGTGGGCAAGTTGTTGGAGGGAATCCTGAGGGACAGGCTGTACATGTATTTGGATAGGCAAGGACTGATCAGACATAGTCAGCATGGCTTTGGGCGTGGGAAATTATGTCTCACAAACTTCATTGAGTATTTTGAAGAAGTAACAAAGGGTATTGATGAGAGCAGAGCAGTAGAAGTGATCTATATGGACTTCAGTAAGGCATTCAACAAGGTTCCCCATGGGAAACTGTTTAGCAAGAATACAGGGAGAACTAGCCATTTGGATACTGAACTTGCTCAAAGGTAGAAAACAGAGGGTGGTGGTGGAGGGTTGCTGTTAAGACTGGTCTCTGTGACCAGTGGAGTGCCACAAGGATCGGTGCTGGGTCCACGATATCCAAAATGATTTGGATGCGAGCATAAAAGGTACAGTTAGTAAGTTTGCAGATGACACCAAAATTGGAGGTGTAGTGGACAGTAAAGAAGATTACCTTGGATTACAACAAGATCTTGATCAGATGGGCCAATGGGCTAAGGAGTGGCAGATGGAGTTTGATGTGAATAAATGCGAGGTGCTTGGAGTGGAGACCTTGGAGTGCAGGTTCATAGTTCCTTGAAAGTAGAGTCGCAGGTAGGTAAGATAGTGAAGAAGGCGTTTAGTAGGCTTTCCTTTATTGGTCAAAGTATTGAGTACATGAGTTGGGAGGTCATGTTGCGGCTGTAAGGGACATTGGTTAGGCCACTTTTAGAATATTGCATGCAATTCTGGTCTCTTTCCTATCGGAAGGATGTTATGAAACTTGAAGGGGTTCAGAAAAGATTTACAAGTATTTATTTGCCAGGGTTGGAGGAATTGAGCTATAGGGAGAGGTTGAATAGGCTAGGGCTGTTTTCCCTGGAGCCTCAGAGGCTGAGGGGTGACCTCATAGAGGTTTATAAAATCATGAGGGGCATGGATAAGGTAAATAGACAAGGTCTTTTCCCTGGGGTGTGGGAGACCAGAACCAGAGGGCATTGGTTTAGGGTGAGAAGGGAAAGATATAAAAGACAGCTAAGGGGCAGCTTTTTCACACAGAGGGTGGTACGTGTATGGAATGAGCTGCAAGAGGAAGTGGTGGAGGCTGATACAATTGCACCATTTAAAAGGCATCTGGATGGTTATATGAATGGGAAGAGTTTAGAGTGAAAAGGGCCAGGTGTTGGCAGGTGTGACTCAATTGGGTTGGGATATCTGGTTGGCATGAATGAGTTGGACTGAAGGGTCTGTTTCCATGCTATACATCTTTATGAATCTAAATACACCAACTGGAGAACCTTTCTCTGCACCACATCAGGCTGTAGCTGTCCAGAACTTTATTTTCAATTTGACATAATGTCCAGATAATTTCAAATGGTTCATTCATCTCTCCATCTCTCTCTCTCTCAGCAGCATTGGCAGCTCCCACATTTGACAAGGAGGGGTGCTGTCATTGCTGGAGGACATCCTACTAGCCCTACAGCCTCAAGACCACTCCTTCCAACCTTAAATGGACAGTAAACATGCACCTTGACCACTAGTTGGCTCTCTCTACAATAAATATGGTGGCGCAGAGTGAGACCTAGAAGTTCACCCTGGGCTCCTCACCACAGAACAAAAAAATGTAGCCCACAGTTTCAGAGAAAGGACCATTAGTTTCTAGGACGGGTTATTGTGAAGTTCTTTTGACAAAACTGTCAAAAGTGCTATATCCACATAAAATATGGATTCATTAATTCTCCTTCTAGACTCCCTCTGCTGGTATATGGTTACTCTGGCAGTGAGGAGTAAAAAAAAGGGCACAATTCAATCTTTAATGCACAGTCATTGATCTAAAACATTAGGTCTGTTTCTCTCTCCACAGACACTGCCAATATCTGCAGTATTTTGTTTTTTTTCCCCATTAGACCAAAAATGAGTTTAATATCACTTCCAGATTTTGCCAGCCTTTTACAGAATTGTTACAATGCAAAAGATGGCCATTCAGTCCATTATTGAAAGAGAGACACCCATTTCTGGTGGCTTTGGATTTGCTTTAGGCAGTGGTTGTCCTGGTCAGATTCAAATTGTGATGGTCTGAATGTAATCTTGAGTCCATGCAAGATAAGTCAGTTGCATAGGCAGGAGTGTGGCTGTAATAGCGGGTCTGCTTCAGGATGTAGTTGAAGAGCTCAATTCAGCCCATTGCGTCAGCACTGATTAAGACCAGTAGAAATGAAGTTCGCTGTTTGGTGCATTCAGTTCATTATTGACTGAACACCTAGTCTCCTGACCAAACCCTAACACTGTGGCATGTAACTGCCTCTGTAGTGATATTAAACCTAGCTAGAAGACAACATATCCTGATATTCAATGCTCAAGTGTGTTGGCTAATTTTTTCAATTTTTTGGATTTTGACAAGTTTGTTTACATTCTAATGCGTGAGGTGATTTAGTCTGATTTTCTTCCATCTGTTTATCTATTTGAAGTATTCATTTAGCTCTCTAACTGCAAAGCCATGGCAGTACAGAATTTGGCTTGCATGCACAAGGTTAGGGAATTATTTGGGAATTGATGTTGAGTTCTTCTGATAAAGTAAGCCAACTTTTTCACTTGATATCAACAGAAGAGCAGATCAGCTTTGAAGTTAAATTGAGTTTAGCTGATATTAAATGTGCCTAGAAACAAGAGTAGAATAAACTCTGTTCCGCAAAATATGTGGGATCCAATCTAAAGGAAACTTGCATGGGAGTCAAAAAAACATTTTTTAACAAGTAGCCTTCTCAATTTATCAAAAGTGCATGAAGTTGATGATTCCAAAGTAAAAGCAAAGTGAGGCAATAAAATCTCTATGAAGTGAGATGATTCATTTGAAAATCTACTGGGTAGGTGCCAATTTCGGTCCTTGGCCTGTGCTGAATTAGCAATTGGCTCAGCGACCAGTTGTAATTGTTGGCAGATTATATTTGGTTTCCATGCTTCAGGGCGGGTAAAGTGTAAATTAGCTGTCTACTGGCTGCTATTTCTCACTGGAAATATATGTGTGGATGTCAGGTGAGAGCAGAGTCTGTCACAACTTGTGAGCTCACAAATTCATCTTGAAAATACCCAATTTTGCAAGCCTGCTGATTGGAAAAATATCAGACCACTCAGTCTACAGATCTATTTCATTGGAACTGAGGATGCAGGGTCAACATTCACAACTTGACAAACATCTCAAAAGCTACTGTACTGCAATCTCTCCAGTCTAGAATGCTTTTCTGGATTTTGGAGTTTACAGGATTATGGAATAATATTAAAACTAACCATAACTGTCTGAACCAGAAAACTTTATCAATATAAACATTTAACTGAAACATCAAACTGAGTAATAAAAATGATTTTATTTGTCTAAACATTGTTTAGACAGTGTAAACACAGAAGTCAAGTGGCAAGTTACACCCATTTACTCAAATATATACTGGACAACTGGTGAACAGAAGAGATTGAGTGTATTGTGTTGTAAGGACACAAACTAGCAATGGCAGCTTGCTATTGAGAACAGAAATACAGAATGTTTCATTGCATTACCCATCCCTCCAACCAACCAATGAACAAATCCTGACATGCCAATCTCCTTGGCACATCGCCCAAGGCAACTAGAATGCAGACATTTTGAGCCAGATACTCCCTGTAGATTTCTGAACCCTGCAACTGGACTGAAATGTTTTTAAGAAACTCACAATCAGTGGAAAGCAGTCATTCATTGGGATTTTCACCAGGGCAGCCAATTAACCATCAGAAAGCAGGAGCATCACTCTTGAATTTGATAGGCCAAGCTGAAAGATTGCAGAATCTGAGGAACAGTAGGTTGCAATGGATAGTAAGTTACTTCCAAATAGAGGCACCCTCACTCCAAACCTCTTAAATACTAACTAAAAATTGGACTAAACAGCTAAGCACCATTGTAATGGTGGTTTAGATAGCCTGTTCCTCTGCTACTCTACTTAGGCAGACAGGGAGGGAGTGTCTCTAAGTCTGCCTTGAGCTTCTGCAGCCATCTTCCATTTTATATGGAGATCAAAGATGGACCGGGTCCGGAAGGACTTGATATATAAAGATCTGGGCAACGGGGGGACAAAATACACCCAATGCCACCCTCACCCTCATGGCCACCTTTGTGTGTGGCTGCATCAAGCTGTGTGTGGATCCCCGGTATGCAAACACCAAGTGTCACAATGTACTGAGGTTCTACCTGTCCCTGGTGTTGCGAAGGATGGGCCTGGCCTCGCTGCCATGGAACACTCCGAATAGTTGGACCATTCCGTATCACCTGTCCTTCATGGAGAAGTTTATGAAGAAAAACACCTTTGACCACAAGTCCATCAGGAAGTGGTCAGGACGTAATGTCCTTGAGACCCTTCAGGAAAAGGAGAGGGCAGATCCTATCAAGCGGTTTCCTGAGCAGACTGTCAAAGTCATTTGACAGAATGCCTCATTGCCAGAACTTTCCAACAAGCACCAAAACATGGCTTGGCTGATGGTGAGAAGGGCTCTGCCTGTGAGATCCTTTATGCACGCCCGGACTCTGCCGCACCGCATGCTGTCCTCGAAGTGGCTGCGGGGGGGACGAGACTGTCACACACCTCCTTCTGGACTGTGTCTATGCAGAGGAAGTCTGGAGAGAAATGCAGTGGTGTTTGTCGAGGTTCATCCCAAGCAGCGCCGTGACGCGGGACTCCGTGCTATACGGTCTGTTCCTCGGGACGCACACCAAGACGAACATCAACTGTGCCTGGAGGATCATCAACTCGGTGAAAGATGCTCTTTGGTCTGTCCGAAACCTGTTGATCTTCCAACTGAAGGAGTTGACCCCGACTGAGTGTTGCAGACTGGCACATTCCAAGGTCCAGGACTACGTGTCGAGGGACGTGCTGCCGCCAAGGCGCGGTGGGGAAAGACCACCGTATAACATCTGCCTGCCTAAGAAGAACAGGGGGCCCATCCAGTCATTTGGGCTCCTCTGACTCCTCAGCAGAAGAGCTGGATAGTAAATGTACAGACTTGTATATAGGAAAAATAAATTTCGATGTCTGTATGTAAAGCAATGTAATGTGTGCACAAGAATGGCATGACTGATTGTATAGAGATCCAAATAATTTTCTGAATAAAGTATATTTTTGAAATATAAAAAAAGAAATAACTGCCACAAAGTTAAATTAGCCCCTATCGATAAAATGAATCAATTTGCTTGTAATTGGCCATAAGTGATTGTTAATTATCTCTGCCAGATTCCCAGCATTTGCGGGCCTGTTGGCCCTCTACCCTATCTGTGGAATAATAGCCTGGAGGCAGAATGGATCTAAGAAACTAGCATGACAGCTGGTGGATCTGTTTATCCTCCGCTCCCCAACCCCAGTGAGGCTAGAAAATTGAGAGCTTAATTTCCCAATTGGATGATATGTTACTGCACATTATGCAACATTTCTCTTACCATCTCATATTTCTACAACAAATAAAAGGCGTTCCAAGACAGTGAAATAAATGGCCGCTCCTTTTGATGGTATTGCTCCTAAGAAGTCTGTTGATTTACTGGAGATGCCAACCTAGAAGAGTTAGCAACCCAAAAAACAGATTATTATATAACTAATAGGGGCCACCTCTTAAATCATCCATGTATAAGCCCAGGCAATCATCTAGATTGGGTCAAAAGCAGAAATCCAATGCTAGGGCAATGGAAGTTGATCACGAGGTTTTTGTACTTTACCTCTCAATAAGACATCTACTCTTTCAGGTACATTTAGGTCTTCAAACAGCTTCAATCAGTAATTTGCAAGTCATTAAAGTGCAAATGAATTGGTGAGATTTTAAGCAATGAAACTGATACAGAGACAATTGCTAAAAATTATAAGAGATAGCTAAAGAGTGGAAACATCAGACATCCTGCATCAATCCTGATTATTTTAAACTGACATTTCAAATTTTTCCACTGTGTACAAAGAAATGTCCTGATGACTAGATATGGTGTATGGATTAGACAGGCAGTCAATTACATTCAAGAAAGACGTGCTATTTCTTTGCATTAACCTATTATGTTTCTACCATTCACCATCTGCAACAATCAAATAGTATTGACACAATCTGGCTAGAGAAAACTAAATTTTAAGAACAATTAAATTTTGTTTTAGGATAATTCTGACACCAGGAACAAATGGTATAACAGATCTTCCTTGTGATACTGGACAATGTCTTTTATTGAACTTCTCAAAGTGTAAAGTCAGATTAACATAACAATGATTTCCTGATCTGCTGTGACGAAATAGCGTAAAGCTGCATTAGGACAATACAGTAATAGAGATGGTGGCAATACAATAGTATTCAGGAAGGAAATCTGTCATTCTTACCTGCTGGATGGTGTCCATGTGACCTACAACAATGTGGCCAACACTGAACTGCCCTCTGAAGTGACCGAGCAAGGCATTCGGTTCAGGGAGCTCTTCAGGATTAAGCCAGCAAAGCCCACATCACATGAAGGAGAGGAATAAAAGAACTTGGTGAGAATTTTCCACCCAAGTAATTCTGCTAATTTGTAACTCTCCACTAAAACACTATTAAAACGGGGTCCATTTGGTTCTTTATCCATCCCCACACTATTGCTCCACAGCAGTAGTGTTTGTTATTCCCCACAGCTCCTGTGTTGTGCGTGTGAGTGCAAGTGCTGGGACTCAGTGAAGACACCTTTGTGCAAATTATTTTATTCAATATTTCCACCACCAAGAAAACACCCACGTGGCCAGTCAACCACAGTCAAGCACATCCTGAAAAGGATAATGATGACATGAGAAATAAAGTGAAGAGGGATGATAGGGATTAAATCAATATAGGATTGGAGTGGGAAATAAAGCACTCCATGCCCCACAGTGCCCACCTTTCTCTAAAGACATCAAGAGTATTGGTGGACACCATGTGCTCCCTCTTCAATGAGGTCCGGGCGTGAACATAGCCACAGAAGAGGGACAGTCAGGCAGCACAAATGAGCCCCTCCACTGCCCACACCTGCTTATAGCCAGCATGGCCAGGTGTAGGAACAGACCCATGAGGAGATTCTCTGACCTGATGCATGCCTCTGCACTGGGTGAGCAAAGATCAGGAGGAAGGGCTGAAGCGTAACCAAAAGCAGAGAGACCGGTTCTTCAGGTAACTAAAAGTGGATTGCAACCACCGACAACAATGTACAACTGGGTCCATTTGAAATGTCAAAGCTGAGATTAATTTTTTTTCATTGAGTTAAGGCTGTTATAGGTTGCAGATAGCACTACAATATAGATCGCCATAATCTAATGGAATAATGATCCAAGCTTGAGTGGTCAAATGATCTATTCCATGCTATGCTTTTCTGGAAGAATGGAAATCAAGACACAGAAAAATGCCTCAGAACTGCAAATAAGGATGGGCATTTCCTCATTCTGCCATTCACTATATAAAAGGATGAATACAATCTCCCAGAACATATAAGAGTTCATGTTGCACTAATACTCAATTTGTCAGAACATTAGAATCTGTTCAGAATGAATACAGACTATAATTGCTTACTGACATACATTTGCAACTCATAAGCCTTTGATTATCTCTTCTGTTAAATCAATCCTTGATTAAAAGTCTTGAAGTACTTTGATCATGGAACCACATAAGTATTCCAAATGGTTGAAGCAGCTCAATTCTGAAAGCAGTCTTCACAGCATAAGTGCCCTTAGGTAACATTATCAGCTTAGCAGCATTGGTACCATAAACTGAGTGTATGTAACTGTCATGACAAGGACAACAGATACATGGGAATACCAGTGTCTGCAAGTTCCCCTCCAAGGTACTCATCATCCTGACTTGATGTGGAGGAGCCAGTATTAGTCTGAGATGGACAAAGTTAAAAATCACAACAGCAGGTTGTAAGCACTAGCTTTCAGAGCACTGCTCCTTCATCAGGTAGTTGTGGAGCAAGACCATAAGGCATAGAATTTATAGCAAAAGATTACAGTGCCATGCAACTGAAATGATATATTGAACAAACCTAGATTGCTGTTAAGTCTTTCATCTTTTAGAATGGGTTGCAGATTTTGGTCCATTAATATGTAAATCCCAGAACTTCTTTTAAATCACATTCTCAGGATAACTGAAGGCTTTATAAAAAAAAGACATCTCAGCTCAGACAATGCAATAAAGGTGTGAAGTAAGAGTCTGTCTGTATCCCAATCTTGAGTTAGATTGATTCTGTTTCCAAAGTGGAATTTACAAAACATTACATGGATTGACTGCCTGCAGATTGTGCATTTTTTGAGCAAAGTAGAATGTATCTGCAAATGTAATTCTGCAAATACAAATTCACCCAGGAGACCAAGCAGAAGCTATGACAATGGAAGAAAGGACACTGCGCAACAATCATCAGACAGGGGTGCTCCCTCCCAGTCAGGGAACACTTCAGCGGTCAGGGATATTTGGCCTCGAATCTCCAAGGCAGACTTCGGGATAGGCAACAACGCAAAGTGGCCAAGCAGAGGCTGATAGCCAAGTTTGGTATCCATGGGGATGGCTTCAACCAGGACCTTGGGTTCATGTGACACTACAGGTGACCCCGTTACACTATACTCTCTCTCACATACTCATGCAGACCCTCTGTCATACACACAGTCTCTCTCGTACATACACACACACATACACACGCATATACCTACTCACAGACTTATATTCCATCACACTCAAACTTTACCAAGCTCGCACACGTGCAAACTCACACTTTCTCTCATGCACACACATGTCTATAGGGTGAATTTCTATGTGCATAATTATATTTGCAGATAGATTCTATTTTGCTCATTTTACTTGCATGACACTGTAACCTTTTGCTATAAATTCTGTGGTTCAGCTCCACAACTCTCTGATGAAGGAGCAATGGTCCAAATGCTAGTGCTTCCAAATAAACCTGTTGGACAATAACGTGGTTTTGTGTGATTTTTAACTTTGTCCACTCTGACTTGGAAGTATGTTGCCATTCCTTCAGTGTTGCTGGGTCAATATTGTGGATATACTTACACCAAAGTGGTTCAACAAGGCTGCTCACTTCTACCTTCTCAATGTTATCCATTCTTATTTGTACGCGTTATTTGAGCCAAATACAAATTAGTTGCTAGATATCACAATTGTCTACACTTCAGAAAGTATTTCATTGGCTACAAAGCACTTTGAGATGTCTCGATTGGGGTTATGTAAAAGATATTGTAAATGGAAGGCTTGCTTTTGTAAATAACACTCATTCTCCTTCTCAACATATATTAATGCAGTTCCTTCCCGTGTTACCCACAATTAACTACTTTATTCAGTCAATTGTTTCACCTGTTGACTCTAAGGCAGAGAGAAAGCATTTTTATTGTTCTGTTTGAGGCTTGTGAACTTTTATATTGAACATTCATTTCCACAGTGATTACAGAAGTTCAAAGAGACTACTTCAGTGGTTATTATCTACACCTTTCATTTCGTAAAAAGTTTTATATTACATTCTTCTCAGTCTTATCTTCTTTTTAAAAAGAAAAATTGGTAAAGCCAACTCTCTTCATATTTCATGTCCCGAAGACAAGGCTTCTCAAACTGGAGGCCAGAATCCCAAGTGAGTTTGCATGCAGAAATGTTAGTATTGTGAACTCTGGGGCAGCAATAGCAGCCATTGACCTCTGACCCAGTTATAAAAGCTGTGCTCCAACTCAAAGACACCAGCTCTCACAGAGGGGACTCAACATTTCAGCCTCAGAGTGGGTTCACAACAAGGAAGGGTTCCTGATGTAATACCCTCATGTCTGTAAGTATTCTTGCTATAGTTACATGAAGTCTTTGAGTATTATAAATCCGTTTAAGATTCCATGACCAATGCGTCTCACTGGTTGCAGTTGTGTACTCTAACATTACTACAATTTATTACCTAATGGCCTTCAGTCATCGTATTGACCAATGCTTTATAGTTAGGGAGACAGATAGGAGGATCTGTGGGAATGAGAGAGATTCATGGTTGGTGTGTTGCCTCCCAGGAGCCAGGGTTCCTGATGTCTCTGATTGTGTTTTCTGGATTCTTGAGGGGGAAGGGGAGCAGCCCCAAGTCATGGTCCATGTAGGTACTAATGACATAGGGAAGAAAAGGGATGGGGATTTAAGGCAGAAATTCAGGGAGCTAGGGTGGAAGCTTAGTGCTAGAACAAACAGAGTTGTTATCTCTGGCTTGTTGCCTGTGACACGTGCTAGCGAGGCGAGGAATAGGGAGAGACAGGAGTTGGACATGTGGCTACAGGGATGGAGCAGAACAGAGGGTTTTGGATACCTGGATTATTGGGCCTCATTCTGGGAATGGTGGGACCTCTACAAACAGATGGTCTACAACAGAGCCAGAAGGGTACCAATATCCCAGAGGGGAAATTTACTAATGCTATTTGGGAGAGTTTAAACTAATTCAGCAGGCAGATGGGAACCTAAATTATAGTTCCAGTTTCCAGAAGGTTGAATGTAGTGAAGTAAAAATATGGCTTTAAGGTCACAAGAGTTCACTGGGAAGCAGGAAGGTGGTTTGAAGTGTGTCTACTTCAACACTAGGAGCATCCGGAATAAGGTGGGTGACCTTGCAGCATGGGTTGGTACCTGGAACTTCAATGTTTTGGCCATTTCAGGGACATGGATAGAGCAAGGACAGGAATGGTTGCCACAGGTTCTGGGATTTAGATGTTTCAATCAAGATTCTCAGGAAAGGTTCCTTAAATGGTAGAATAAGTATTAAAGGTGCAGGTTTTATTACTGCCTGTGATTTTTTGATAAGCTGACACGTATGATACATCTGGCAAAATTCAACTTCATCTTTGTGTAGTCCAAGCTACTAAAAATGTCTTTGTATTTTAGCCTGTGTTTTCCTCACCCCTAAAAGACCTCCAAGTGGTAGATCATGCACCACTGCAGCACCTCCTTTATATACTCTACTGGCAAAATAAATTGATGAATCTCTGCCCATTTCTCACTCTCTTGAATGTGAGATGGTCTCCATTTCCTCATTACGACAGCATTTGCTCAGTAATAACAGACAGGGATGCATTCACTTTCTTTCTTTTTTTGTATATGCCTTTTGATATAACTGTTTTAACTACTCATCTTTCTGCTGTAATTCAATCAACTTCGTAGAGCTAAAAATACTTGCATGTTTACCTATTTGCTCGTTCTGTGTTCCACTTATCTGATCAAAAGCAAGTTTCAGATAACTCTATGTCAGCTTCCTTATTTATGCCTTTTGATCTCCCCGCTTCAGCTAATGCCTCTGTGATCTTGTGATCTCACAATCTGGGAAAATTCCTGGATAAACATTCTCCATGGCTTCAATTGCCTGTGTCTCCACTTGCTTTTCAACTAGAGTAGGCAGCACGCCTACCGGTGAATCAGCTATATCATTTGCAAGGACAAATTGTATTCCTGGAGCTGAGAGTATGTCCAGTACTCCTACCACAGATTCTCCATGCTTCTCTGGACTCTCTAGCCTCACTTTACATAATTGAGCACTTTTTGTCTCACCATGAATTTCTGTTACCAGTACCTTCTCTGGCAATAGTCTCTCTGGCAATATCTCCTCATCCTTCAGCATTACAGACTGAAAGGATCCTATGTCCCCCTTAATATTGTAACTTCTTTACCTGCTACTCCTGGCTGATGTAAATAAACTGTACCCTTGCATGTATATTTTTTAAGCAGATCTGGCACTTCCTCCTTAATCAATCTCTGATCATCTTGTACACTCTGAGGCAGTTGTCTAACTTCTCTTATGCTTTTTGTTACTGGTCCAACAAATCTCCCAGACTTGTCTGGTTTTCCTACACCTGACTTTCTCCTAGCCCACCAGCACTGTGATTTTGTGTGGCCCACTTTATTACAATGAAAGGACCAGAGTATTTTCACTACTTTGTCCCCCTCAAGGGTTTCTTTTTTACCCGGTGGTAAATTATCCTGATGATCTTCACTGAGATATATCTTTCCCTTTCCACATGAGGATTCCTCTTTGCCCCAATTTCTATCCCTCATGGACTGAAATTGATTCTGGAAACCAAACTGAGTCTTATGGACCAGCTCATAATCATTAGCCACTTCAGCTGCTAACCTCTCTGTTTGAACTCTCTGCTCTTCCACATCAGTTCGCACAACTTCAGGCAGTGAAGTTTTGAATTCCTCCAAAATAATTACCTCTCTAAGGGCATCATAGGTTTGCTCGATTTTTAAAGCTCTTATCTATCGATTGAAATTATTCTGTTTGATCCTTTCAAACTCAATATAGGTTTGACCAGGATCCCTCCTTAGATTCCTGAAACGCTGTCTGGAGGCTGCTGGTACAAGCTCTTGTGCACTTAAAATGGCTTTCTTCACCTCCTCATACTCCCCAGATCCCTCCTCTGATTGGGATGCAAATACCTCACCAGCCCTACCTACAAGTTTCATTTGGATCAACAAAACCCACTTTGCCACTGACCACTGCATTTGTTTAGCTAACTTTTTAAATGAGATGAAAAGGGCTTCCACATCCTTCTCATCAAATTTAGGCAATGCTTGAACATACTTAAACAGTTTCTCACATGGCTTCTGACTCCTCACTCTCTCCCTCACTAAGCCTACTCTCACCTTTATCTCCAGCCTTTTACGCTGACATAACTTTTTTAAATGTCAGTTTTTGAAGTTCAAAAGCTCTCTCTTTTTCTCTCTGTTCTGCTGCTATCTCTTTTTCCCTCTCTTCTGCTTATAATCATTAAGTCAAACTGTTTCATTTCTGCTGTCCTTTCCTTATTTCTCGCCTCTAACTCAAGCTGCTTCGTTTGCAATTGAATACTTGCCATCTCTATAGATTCTGATGGTTTCTCCAGCAAGTTTAAATGCTGAGCTACTGCTGTAATTATCTCTCCTTTCCTCACAGAAGCAGGCAGTTCCAATTCCAGCTTCTCCGCAACTTGGTTTTATTCACTTTTTGCAAAACTTCCAAAGTCACTGCATCCACATCCAGAAAACATTTGGTGACTGAAAGAGCCATTACTATCCCAAACTTTGTCTACCCAACCAAGCCAACACCTGAAATAAAGACACTAGCACCTACCACTCACTGTTTTAAATCCCGCAAAGAGCCTGCAATCTGCTATGGAGTAAGCCAGACCACTCAAAACATTCTTAAGCAGGTAGCCCCAGGTCCTAACTTTGCAAATTGTTTTGGTAAGTGTACAGTGAAAATTACCCAGATTAAGTTAGCTAGGTTGACCACTAGATTTTAAAACAGACAAAATTTATTCACAACATTACACAATGAAACACAAAGAACAGAATAAAGAACCCCTACGGAACTCAACCTATCCAACTAGATTTAATTATGTTGTTCCGAATATACACAACAGCCCCAATAACAAACTCCTTTTATAACCCAGTATAAATGGAACACACGCTTACAGGTTAAAGTTGAAGGGCAGAAAAGAGAGAGAGTTTCCACACAGCTCCCTGTTGAACTTCCCAGTTCAAGACTAAACTAAAACTGCTCAGCCCAGCTCATCCAGAGAGCTGACCACTCCCCTTTCATTATACAGATCACTTCTAAAACATGACCACTTTGCCCAGAAGTCTCATCTGTTTACTTATAAACAAAAGGCCTCTCAAAAGCCTTTTCACCTCTGTACCAAACCAGACTGATCGGAGCCCGGCCCGGTTTATTGCCCCTCTGAAAAAAATCAAGGATAAGGTCGCCTTGAGCCAAGGAACAGCTTTTAGAAAAAAAGGGACTAGTTTTGTGACAAAACAAGATTAATTTCTTTTCAAATGCATTCAATCAACTTTCTGCTTGCTTCCTCAAAAGAATACTTCAGCATCAAGCACTGCAAAGATCTTCGTATACCAATTTTATGTGCTTTAAACACAATGGTACATTTAAGAATTCCAATTTCACATGTTCTTATAATTTCAGGCTCAGTAACCCAAAGGAGCTCTCAGTCTTCTATTTTGCATGGTCATCAGGTTCGTTTACAAGCCATGGCCAGCCCCTTCTTGGTCAGGGGTGCACCTGATTTGGAATGACCATTGCTCACTTTCACAGTGGTTAGAATTCAGGCTGTTACAATTATAATTTCAAATCTGCTGAAACCACTTACCACAGAGAGGATGAAGCCAGGTGAACAAAGTCATTGTCGGAACAAAACAGAAGTTTATAGTATGTTTCGTGGCATTTTAGTTGCTGTCATGTACAGAGATGGAGGGGCTCTCCTTTACATTCGATTAGGAACAAGTTATAGAAGCAACCCTGAAGAAAGGTCATTTTAATAATCTAATTTCATTCGGAAGGAGGAATTTTCTCCAAAACCAAAATCCCTTTGTTTATTTCTCCTTAGGACGTGAGTATTGCTGGCATTCTCTACCCAGCTCTGACTTTTTCCACAGGATGAGAGCATCACTGGCTAGTTTAGTATTTATTGCCCATCCTTACTTGCCCAAAAGGCAGTTAAGAGTCAATCACATTGCAATGGGTCTGAAGTCACAAATAGGCCAGACCAGCGAAGGATAGCAGATTTCTCTCCCGAAACGGTAAAAAAAATTAACAATAGTTGCCATTAAGCTTGCGTTTCATTCCATATTCGTAATGAATTCAAATTTCGCTCGCAGTTTTTTTTATATTAGATTCCCTACAGTGTGGAAACAGGCCCTTCAGCCCAACAATTCCACACCGACCCTCCAAAGAGTAAACCACCCAGTCCCATTTCCCTCTTACTAATGCACCTAACACTATGGGCAATTTATCATGGCCAATTCACCTGGCCTGCACATCTTTGGACTGTGGGAGGAAACCAGAGCACCTGGAGGAAACCCACGCAGACAAAGGGAGAATGTGCAAACTCTACACAGACAGTCACCCGAGGCTGGAATCAAACCTGGGACCCTGGTACTGTGAGGCAACAGTGCTAATCACTGAGCCACCATGCTGTTATGATGGAATTTGAACACAATTCAAGGTTCTGGATTATTAATCCAGTTACTATCAAAATATCCCCACTTCCAAATTGCTCGATAAAGTGGTGGGAGGCCATCTTCTTGACCCGCTGTAGTCCATGGTATGTAGGGACTCTCAGTGTGTTTTAGAACCATGTTCCAAGATTCTGATCCAGTGACAGAGAAAAAACAGCATGTAGTTTCAATTCAGGATGGCTTGGAGGAAAACTTGTGGGTGGTGGTGTTCTAATTGTCTGCTGTCCTATTCTTCTTCGTAATAAAGCTTGGGGATTTGGAAAGTGCTGTCAAAGGAGTCTTTGTTCTGCTCTTCAGTGACAGCAGCTTTCAACATCCATTTATAGTTTCAAACTAAATGGCTCCACACACTGCTCAAAATCATATCGGTTCATTGTTGCGTCATTGAGGCATTTGATAGAAAATTCTAAGTGCCAGTCCATCATTTATGAACTATTGTATTCAAGACTGAACAGTAATTTGTTCGTCCCAACTATCTCAAGGATGCAAATAATTCAGCAGCTATCTTCGTATTGCAGCTATCATTGATGATGGCATCCATTAACATCTGATCAGGCCCGTCAACATTTTCAAATAGACCTGCTGCATAACAAAATATTGACACAGCAGTCCAAAAAAAATGGAACTGTCGTTGTCAATTATTTTTAATTATACTTCATCAAGCTACACTTCAATTGAGTCAGGGATTGTGATAAAGCAGTTAAATATCGCTTATTTGATTGGTTGAGAATCCAGCAAGTAATTTAAACCACATTGCAGGGAGAGGTCACCTACAGCCATCACATATGCCAATTTTTTTAAATATTCAATGTGTTTACAGGTTTATGTTTACAGATGATGCAAAAGCAGAAAATAATTTCTTTTGGAAAGCTACAAAGGAAATGTCCAAATGCTTTGTTTTATCTGATGCCAAAGTGATGACAACTGAGTTGCTTCACTTTTGAAAGATCAGCAACATCAGTTTGGCATATCCCCTCTAAAGCTGCAGCATAAGCAGTGGGGGAAACTAGAAAAGAAAGGATAAATAGGTGTTGAAACATCAAAATGTTCAAAAGTTATAGAATGGGGAGACAGGATTCCAACTTGAGCCAGTTTGGGGATCAGAATAGAGACTGAAATACAAAGAGAAATGAAATTAATGAGGAAATGAGACATGTGAGAGAGGTATATGTCAAACCAAAGGACGAAATAAAAGATGAAGATGAAATAGAGATTCAAAGAACATTTCTTTGTCATCTTGTTTTTTGTCATCTTGCAAAATAAACAGATCAGTTCCCATGATTATATGGATGACAGAAAATTACAAACAAATTTTGCTTTCTGCAAGTTACCTGATAACTGAGTGTTTCAAATTGAAGGGCTGAATCTTACAGTTATCTTGGTGAAGTCTAAGCTGTATTGCGTTTTTTTTGACAAAAGTTCTGTGAATTTTCTCATCATATCCTACCAAACTTGCCTGATCGACTGCTCACCCCCCATGAGGTCCCTCCTGTTCAATTCTGGTCCCATCTAACTGTGCACCATTCCCAGAACAACTTGCCACAGCTGTGATATCCTGCAAATATCATCCCATACTCTTGCCTCTTTTAAAAAAAAACTTGTTGTGTACTTGGAAAAGCACTGTCAGTCCAAAGCCCAGCTCACACAGTTTCTGACATTTTCCCTGGGTTAGGAAGATGGCAAGGTCCTAGAGATCCTGGTGCATGATACAGGGGTGAGACTTTCTCTTCCCCCAGGGCTATCAGGTAGAGGCTAAGACACCAGGCCATGCCAGTCTGGTCTGCAGTTACCAGCTGAGTTAAATCAGTCTCCATCATTGGGGGAATGCCAAGCAATGTAGGAAGTAGGCCAAGGACCTTTTCCATTCACCTGTGTAAGTGGCATTATCCACTATCTAATACATCACACTCATTCTCTCGGTCACCATACACATCTACCTCCAAGGCTCATGTTGTACCACTCCCACTATTACCTGTGACATCTTCTCTCACTCACTGTCACATACTCGAATCCTTTACACCACTGACCCATCTTTCTCACTGCGCTGCCTGCTCACTCGCTCGGGTCATCCTGCAACTTGCAACAAAAAGAACAACTGTGTCACCCACTTTCATCTCCCGTAAGAATTGACTTTCACTTATTCATTAGATAGGGCAGAAAGAGTCAAGACAGCTAGTGAGCTGCCCAATATTCCTCACTTCTTATGTGGACAGCATCCTGACTCTGGCCACCCCAGTGGCTGACTGGCCGTGTCCATGCCCCTTGGGCTAGTGTTGGAGGCTGCCCTTGACTTATTGTGCTTGTACTCCAGTTTGTCTGAGGCCTTCTTGGCATTGTCTTTACAAGGATGTTGCCAGGGGTGGAGGATTTGAGCTATAGGGAAAGGCTGAACAGGCTGGGGCTGTTTTCCCAGGAGTGTCAGAGGCTGAGGGGTGACCTTATAGAGGTTTACAAAATTATGAGGGGCATGGTTAGGATGAATGGGTGGGGTTTTTTGCCTGTAGGGGGGGAGTCCAGGACTGCAGGGCATAGGTTTTGGGTGAGAGGGGAAAGATATAAAAGAGACCTAAGGGGCAAATTTTTCACGCAGAGGGTGGTACATGTATGGAATGAACTGCCAGAAGAAGTGGTGGAGGCTGGTACAATCGCAACATTTAAAAGGCATTTGGATGGGTATATGAATAGGAAGGGTTTGGAGGATATGAAGCAGGTGCTGGCAGGTGGGACTAGATTGGGTTGGGAATAGTCGGCATGGATGAGTTGAACTGAAGGGTCTGTTTCCGTGCTGTACATCTCTATGACTCTACAACTTTATAAACAGCACAAAAAAACAAATATAATATGAACCTAGTAGTTCTGGCTGAGGGGTCAAAAGTGAAAGGTGCAAGGCAAGGTGGGAGTGTTGTGGACATCTAGGTAGGTCCATAGTGAGGACACAAAAGACAATGAGAGAAGAACCCATAGGTACAGTCTGTTCCAGACTATGATCTTACTGAATACCCCCGAGTGCAAAGTGTGCTTACTATAGCAATACAATGATAGCTGCCATTGCAGCCTGAGTTGTAGCATTGACTTGTTGAAGCATCTTATAAGTGGATCAGAAATGCCCCATGAGTGGCACTTGTAACATGTCAACTTTCCTGCATGTTGGGTGTGTGTGACTGGTGCCAGAGAGTATGCCCCAAGATGATACTGTTCAATATTCAACATGGAGATATTTCAGACCAAGGGGCAAGCGGAAGTTGCCCAACCTGCTCTGATTTCCATTGAGATTTCTCAATGTCTAATTCGTTTTATACAATTGGTAAGATAGGAAGTTGAACATTAATGAAGAGAGTTGAGCTGGTAACAATGTGTTTAACAAGCAGTAATCTCCTTTAATTGGCAACTGACCACGTCCGAGTGAGAAATTTGCCACGCTGCTTATCAAAAGCAATGGAATGAGATGCTGCCAACATTCAGATAGATCTCGCCGGACTTCTTGTCCAATTATGCTGCAAATCTTGGCGTAGTCCTTGTCATTCAGACCCCTGTAAGATTGCTAATCATTCTGTAACAAACTTTGACAATCACTTTGCTCATTTCTAGTGTTCTTCAGAAAATACCTTTGCGTGTTATTTCCGGTTATGTATTTCAATTGTTGTCCAATTCTTTGTCCTCTATTTTGAAAGGTGACAGCTCCTAGTGAAATCAACTAGGATTAATACGGTGGCACAGTGGTTAGCACTGCTGCCTCACAGCGCCAGAACCCGGGTTCAATTCCCGACTCAGGCGACTGACTGTGTGGAGTTTGCACGTTCTCCCCGTGTCTGCGTGGGTTTCCTCCGGGTGCTCCGGTTTCCTCCCACAGTCCAAAGATGTGCAGGTTAGGTGAATTGGCCATGCTAAATTGCCCTTAGTGTTAGGTAATAAGGGGTAAATGTAGGGGTATGGGTGGGTTGCGCTTCGGCGGGTCGGTGTGGACTTGTTGGGCCGAAGGGCCTGTTTCCACACTGTAAGTAATCTAATCTAATCTAATCTAATCTAATCATTAATGTAGGAACACCATTGTAAATCATTTATATTCATTAAAGCCTGTCTCTCAACATATGACAGTAGGATTGCAGGTAGATAGGATACTGAACGCGGTGTTTAGTATGCTTTCCTTTATTGGTCAGAGTATTGAGTACAGGAGTTAGGAGGTCGTGTGGCGGCTGTACAGGACATTGGTTAGGCCACTTTTGGAATATTGCGTGCAATTTTGGTTTCTTCCTAATGGAAGAATCTTGTGAAGCTTGAAAGGGTTCAGAAAAGATTTACAAGGATGTTGCCAGGGTTGGAGCATTTGAGCTGTAGGGAGAGGTTGAATAGGCTAGGGCTATTTTCCCTGGAGCATCAGAGGCCGAGGGGTGACCTTATAGAGGTTTATAAAATCATGAGGGGCATGGATGGGATAAATTGACAAAGTCTTTTTTCCAGGGTGTGGGAGTCCAGAACTAGAGGTTTAGCATGAGAGGGGAAGATATACAAAAGACCTAAGGGGCAATGTTTTCATGCAGAGGGTGGTGCATGCATGGAATGAGCTGCCAGAGGAAGTGGTGGAGGCTGGTACAATTGCAAAATTTAAAAGGCATCTGGATGGGTTTATGAAGAGGAGGGATTTGGAGGGATGTGGACAGGGTGCTAGCAAGTGGGACTACGTTAGGGGATATCTGGTCAGGATGGATGAGTTAGACCAAAGGGTCTGTTTCTGTGCTGTACATCTCTACGACTATGAATCTGCTATGTATTCAAAGGCATTGTTAGTTATGTATCTGCAAATTCTGAATCCGAACAACTGCAGCCATGTATGCCATTTGTTCTTTAGTTTATCTGTGCCTTCGTAATGTTGCTATTGTCTCCTTCAGGGTCGAGGCACACTGAGAAAGCCATTATTGTTTGAGTGACCCCCAGCAATTAATAAGACAAGTCTTTCATGTTATCAGGAATATAAATGCAAGCGGGCATTCCATCTTGCTGAAAATCTCAATAATTGCAAGTCAGGGAATCAGTAAACACAAGATCAAAATGCATCATAAAAAACACATAAAATTTAAAGATCATTTATAATATTTATCCTGAGGCAATTTCAACTCCAGGAAGCACCAGGAGGAACAGAGCTAACACCTCAGCCACTCCCTTTAATATTCAGTCATTAATCCTAATATTCGTGTGTAAACTATCAGCGTAATGGGATTTTACAACTTGGATTCCTTAATCTACAACTGCACTCTGTGTGCTCTACAGTTGTAGTTTAGAGTTTACACAAACTCAATAGAGCAATAAATTTCCACTTTTGTGTCCTCACATTACACAGTTGTAGAATTGTTACAATGCAGAAAGAGGCTATTTGGTGCCTAGTGTATGCACTGACTTTCTGAATGAGGATTTTGATTCAGTACTCTTCTCCTGTCTTTTCCCAACAACCTTTCATGTTATTTCATTTTAAATAATTTTCTCGTGCCCTCTTGGATGACTTAAATGAACCAGCCTTGAGTACAATTCTAGGCAGTGCATTTCAGATCTGAACCATTCGCTGTGTGAAATTCTTTCTTCTCAAATCACATTTCCTTCTTTTGAAAATTTCCTCATATCTGTGCCCTTTCATTTTGATCTGTTTCTGAGAGGGAAGAGTTTCTCCTTATCTACTCTGTTCAGACCCCTCACAATTTTGAAAACTTCTATCAAATGTCCTCTTAGCCTTCTCCTCTCCAAGGGAAAACAGTCTCAAGTTCTCCAATCTATATTTGTAACTGAAGTTTATCATCAATCATTCTCAAACCTCTTCAAAACTCTGTTCAATGCATTCACATCTTAGCAGGGAGCATTGCCTGACTGGAGAACACACTTTTTTTAGAAATTAGGGTGCACAGCAAACATGCTTCTGGTCAAATTTCCAATATGTTGTTCTTAGAAGAAGGCACTTAACTCTAAGTGGAAAGATTGTATATTATATAGAACTGCAAATATCATGGACCATGAAGTTCTGCTTTTGTTATAACACATTAGAGAGTTTGCTACAGTCTCACAATTTTCATTTATAGTTATAGAATTGAACTTCATAATATCACAGTAAGGGAAATCTGCACAAAGTATCTTCTCTCAGCTGGTCTCCAATCAAATATTCAGAGACTAAAATGCAGGAAAAAGTGGCAACAAAGTGATATTCATAACTTGCACAGACATTTCTCTTTACAACAATTGGGAAAAATGGGAAATGCATCAAAAAACTATCAGTTTAAATGTCATAGAAAATGAGACCTTAGATTATGTTTTAGAATAGATTTAAGATTTTGTTATACACAGGCAAAATCATTCCCTCCTATGTTAATAAATTCAAGCAACATAAAAGTTGACTGGAAAAGATACCACAGTGGTTAGGTCAGACACGGGAATGATAAGTTGGTACTTATAATCTAAGACCTATCAATCTACATAACATTGGTTGGTTGACCCTCAACACTCAAAGCACAAGCTGAACTTCAAAGATTTCTTGGAACAAATATTTCAATATCCTGATTGACATAATTACAGGATTTGATTCCTGACTAGTCTTTGGATTTTTGATGGGAATATATGATGCAATCCCTGACCTTCATTTGTTCTGTTGCGGGAATGCAGGATATGATTTATGACCATTTCTGCAGATTTGTTTTGGGAATACAGGATTCAAGTCCTAATTGTCCTTCAGCCCTGTGATATGAATACAAGTTTTGATTCCCAGATGTCCTTCAGACATGTGATGGGAATATAGTATTAGATTCCTAGCTATTATTCAGATGATTATAAAAACACCAACTTGAAGGACGAGCAGTTTGGTCTATTTAGCTGGAGTAAATGGAATGCATTAGCAGAAAAGAGAACAAGAGGAGAAAATTAAGCTACCCTTCCAAAACATGACAGTATAAACATATGACAAAAAAAAGCTGTCGTCAGAAATGCAATGCTCCGATACCTCTCTGTAGAAGCAACAATTTGTATTTGTATAGCACTTTCATAATATAATGAAATAGCAAAGGTGTTTCATAAAAATCATTACAAAAGAAAGGATAACACCAAGTCATGTAAGTCATATTAGGTCAGACAATCCAAAGCTTGGTCAAAGACGTAAGCTTTAAAAGAAATGTCTTAAAGGAGGAAAGTAAATTAGAGAGGCAGAGAGGTGCAGGAGGATATTCCAAAGACTGGGATCCGTGGAACTGAAGACATGATGACCAATGATGGAACAATTAAAATTGAACATGTATAAGGGGCCAGAAATGGAGAAGTGCGGTTGCTTGGAGAATTGTGAGATTAAAGATCATGACAGAGGCTGGGAAGGACTAGGCCATGAAGAGACTTAAAGACAAGAATGAGTATTTTAATATGAAGACATTGTTTGTTTGGGAGCCAATGTAGGTCAGTGAGAACATAGAGGACAGCGGAACAAGATGTGATTAACACACAAAGTTTTGGAAGATTTTGCGTTTATTGAAATTGGAATGTTGGACGCCAGCCAAGAATGCATTGTTAACAGTTAAGTCTAGAGTTTTTTTAGATTTTAGATTACATTACAGTGTGGAAACAGGCCCTTCGGCCCAACAAGTCCACACCGACCCGCCGAAGCGCAACCCACCCATACCCCTACATTTACCCCTTACCTAACACTACGGGCAATTTAGCATGGCCGATTCACCTGACCTGCACATCTTTTTGGACTGTGGGAGGAAACCGGAGTACCCGGAGGAAACCCACGCAGACACAGGGAGAACGTGCAAACTCCACACAGTCAGTCGCCTGAGGCGGGAATTGAACCCGGGTCTCCGGCGCTGTAAGGCAGCAGTGCTAACCACTGTGCCACCGTGCCGCCCACGGTGGCACAGTGGAAGACCTCATTCATGCAGTATGAATGAGGTCTTCCACAGCGGACAAGCTGGGTCAGGCATGAAGTCAGCAGATGTTACTGAACAGGAAATAGATGATCATGTTGCATAGCAACATTGATGTTGTTACTATCTTTTTCTCTTAACCTGACAACAATCTTACGTTGGTGAAAGAAAACCTTAAATTCGCAACTGTTCTGGCAAAGAGATCAGGTTAATAAACAAAAGATAATTGATGAATCATAGTAATGAGCATTCAATTTTGCTGTTCATTGCCTTGGAACATTCCTTCGGAAATCGTGCCCTTTTGGAACAAAAGCAGTATCTGCCTTTTGCGGGACTTTGGAATATGCGCTCTCACATATCGCTTGCCAACTGCTGAGTACGCAACTTATTCAAAGCTCTGATGCAACTTTACAGTGTAATGTCCACAGAATCTTCATGACCACATTTCAAAATGAACTCATTGGCTGCAAATCAATGCTGGTGCATCTAGTGGATACAATGAGGCATGATTTAATTACAATATCTTATTTAGTTTCTGCAGTGAAATGCCCTGGAAATATTGACAGATTCCTGGAGAACTCAAATTCTAATTTCAGTAAAAACAATGTCAGCTAGCCAAACAAAAACAACACCACTTTCAAGTTCTCACAAGTGAGTTCACAAATGCATAAAAATGATCACAATGCAGAAATCTGACAGCCTCATAAGGGTTTGTACATTTCCCTCACACCTCCTGGGACATTATATATGAAAACCGAATGGTTTACACAAATACATGTCTTTTACTAGGTATCAGGCATGAAATAAAGGTTATATAAAAGCATACTCCTTTGATACTGCCTAATGGAAAACAATGAGAACTGTTCATACTGAGAATAGAACCTCTGCGCAGTCACTATCAAAATTTTTACTCGAATCACTTATAAACTTCTCATATAATAATAAAAACTCACTACTCTAATCTCAAAAAAGCAGTCTTAATTTTTCTATCTGCCTGCATACATATTTTTGACGGTAATTTATATGATTACTATCTCTGTATGTAAGCAACATTATTTCCCACAGTCATTTTTGGCTCATGGTCCCAGTTTTGTTTTCCTCATCTTCAATGTTGCATGCTGGGAAGGTCGAATTCACCACTCGAGCACAGATTTCTGTTGATCGAGGGTTTGTAGTGCCCCATGCACCCTCATTTTAAACAGCATCTTTCCTGGGGAGGTGGGGTTGGGGAGAAAGGAAAAATACGTGTGTCCACATCGCCCTGTTTTCATGGGCACTCAGTGGGATAACACATAGGTTTACATATCAGCCATCTCTGCTCAGCGTACATCCCAACTGTTTACTGGTTCAGTCTAGCCCCACTATCCTCCATTGGCGGAATGTGCCTTTCTGGGTATGGGTAAAAGCTCAATAAAATGGAGAATAGAATGGCAAAGCATTGTAAGTTTCTTGTTGGTGCCATGCAAGGCCAAGTGGGTAGATAACACTGAGGATCTGAACTCCCAGGGTGTGGTGGGGGGGGGGGGGGGGGGGGAGATCTCTTGGTTCTACGATCGGACAATAAACACATCTATAAATGGCTCTTAGTCAACCACACAAGCAATTGTTTATTCTTTGATACGGCCAGGTCAGTAGACTTTCATCAGCCCAGAAGTATGAGTACTTCTAGACCACCAAAAGAATCCGATGACTCACAGAGTTTGCATAGGGTTCATATACATTGTCCACAGGCAGGCATGGAGCATGATCGTTTAGTAGTAAACCAGTAAAATAGCATAAAGCATTCGTCCATACCGTCTCATCCTATCACGATTTCTTGTAAACAACCTGTTCTCAGAATCATCTTTATCCTGTCTTGTGGTTAGGGTTAAACCGTTACTTTTGTATTTTTATCAAGTTCAATCAGTCTGCGGTTTCTTGTTTCTGTCTGGTTCAGTGCAATCTAATTTAGCTGTGCAGAAGCCATTTTGTGCAGCTCCTTCAGCCATTTTGTCCTGCCTCCCAGATGCCCACAACCTCAGCACTGCTCCCCAATGAATGAGTAAAGTGGAACTATATGCATTGGAATTTAGAAGGATGAAAGGGGATCTTAAAGAAACATATAAAATTATGAAGGAAATAGATAAGATAGAAGCATGGAGATTGTTTCTACTGGTGGGTGAAACTAGAATTAGGGGTCATGGCCTCAAAATATCAGGCAGCATATTTAGGACTGAACTGAGGAGGGACTTCTTCACACAAAGGGTTGTGAATCTGGAATTCCCTGCCCAGTGAAGCAGTTGAGGCTACCTCATTGAATGGTTTTAAGGCAAAGATACATTTTAGTACTGTAAACGAATTACGGGTTATAGTTAGCGGATGGTAGGTGGAGCTGAGTCCATGAAAAGGTTAACCATGATCTTATTGAATGGCGGAGCAGGCTTGAGGGGTCAGATGGCCTACTCTTGCTCCTAGTTCTTATGTCTACTCCCATTGTCCCTGATTATGATGCAACTTCACAGATAGTTAACAATGAGCTGTTACTTATCACTTCACGTAGTCTCTATTGCTACAGGGCTGTAGCTACCATGCTAATGATCTAAACTCACAAACTTATGCAAAGTTAAATCCCTCCGCAACTTGATGCACTGACAGAAACAGCCTTGCCATTGCCATATTGGAATTGCAAAATCAGTCCCGAAATGGATGCATGCTTGAAACACTAACTTAATACAAGGTTTTTATATTACTTTCCTCTATCAGGAGAGTGTGAAATAATGATAGGAGTCAGAGGCTGATTATCTTCTGAAAACTCCTTTTGTGGTGGTTACCATTTTTATAGCAGCTGATAGGGTGGCTAGTCTTTCCCATTATAAGGTTTTATGAGATCCTGGAATCCATACAACTACATGAATGCATCCTGGGATTTCAACACTGAAATTAAAGCCATAGGTCCAATCTACACCCACCCTAACCACCTGGAGTGGAAAACCAGTCCTGTTACTCAGATAAAAATTTGATCACAAGCTGTAGGTTAGCTCTGATATAATGTATTAGTGGGGATTTCTACCTTGGTGGTCTGAAGTTTTATCCAGGCTTCAACTGAATCACTTAGTGCAGCTCACCTTTGGTTTCAGAACCTTTAAGGACTGAAGGCTAGCTGCATAAAGTGATCCTAAAGAAGACCCCTTCACACCCACCCAAATAGCCTTGTTCTAATTACATTTCTATTTAACAGTCACTAAAACAGGGCATTCTTGGCACAGCACAACTTTGGGCATTTCTATTGCAGAGGACACCAGCATGAAAAAGAATTTAGTAGAAAGTAGTTTCCATTTTAATTGTTGCAGGCCTTCCAGTCCTTTGTTATAGTTGGGGGAGTGGGGGGGGTTCACAACCGAAACAGTAGACTCCTGATGATGGGCATTATTTCTGTGCATTAATTTAGCAAATCTGGTGAGGCAAAGCAACTTTCTATTTGCAGTAATACTCTGCCCAATTTCTCTCCAATCATAGTAATTACCAATATTGTGGTTCTGTATCTTATACCTGAGATTGTTCATAAAACAGAAAAATAAAGTGAGAATGTAGTTCTTATTAAAGTGTCATCACATCATCATCACAGGAAACAATGATTTTTTAGAGATCAGAGCTAGTTATTCTGTTTCTTGGTGCTGCTTTGTTTTTATTGCAGCATGGCAGCAAGATTTGCCCCCACACATTCTGATTTTAGTTCTTATTGTTGCTAAAAGATAGTTGTAAAGTTATTCTCCCACAATAACAAATATCTAAGGTTATTTTTTATCAGTAATTCTCATCAACGTTGAAGTTGGTTTCCCTACCTAATGTTTCTCAGGTCACCTCCTGCAATCTCTGCTGCTACAAGGAGCTATTCCAAAGCTTCTATGGACTTTGTTGTTATATCTGAATTTAGTTACCATAGTCCTTTCCCTATTATGTACCGAGATGTTCTGTGACTTTCACCTTGGTTATGGAGAGAGATAGGTGCGTGCAACAGGGCAGGTTTTACAATTGGGGGAAGAGTAAATACGATGCTGCAAGACAGGATCTGAGGATCATAAATTGGGAGCATAGGCTGTCAGGGAAGGATGTCGTGGAAATGTGGAACTTTTTCAAGGAACAGATACGACGTGTCCTTGATATGTATGTACCTGTCAGACAGGAAAAAGATGGTCGTGTGAGGGAACCTTGGATGACGAGGAAGGTTGAATATCTTGTAAGGAGGAAGAAGAAGGCTTACATAAGGTTGAGGAAACAAGGTTCAGACAGGGCATTGGAGGGATAAAGGATAGCCAGGAAGGAGTTGAATAAAGGGATTAGGAGAGCTAAGAGAGGGCATGAAAAATCTTTGGCGGGTAGGATCAAGGATAACCCAAAGGCTTTTTATGCGCATGTGAGAAACATGAGAATGACGAGAACGAGGGTAGGTCCGATTAAGGACAGTAGTGGGAGACTGTGTATTGAGTCGGAAGAGATAGGAGAGGTCTTGAATGAGTACTTTTCTTCAGTATGTACGAACGAGAGGGACCGTATTGTTGAAGAGGAGAGTGTGAAACGGACTGGTAAGCTAGAGGAGATACTTGTTAGGAAGGAAGATGTGTTGGACATTTTGAACAACTTGAGGATAGACAAGACCCCTGGGCCTGACGGGATATATCCTAGGATTATGTGGGAAGCAAGAGAGGAAATTGCAGTACCGCTGGCAATGATCTT
>NC_057742.1:25371856-25409047 GCF_004010195.1 Chiloscyllium plagiosum
AACTGTGAAGGGTGGAAGGTACAGGGTGGATGTCAGGGGTAGGTTCTTTTCCCAGAGAGTGGTGGGGGCATGGAATGCGCTGCCTGTGGGAGTGGCAGAGTCAGAATCATTGGCGACCTTTAAGCGGCAATTGGATAGGTACATGGATGGGTGCTTAAGCTAGGACAAATGTTTGGCACAACATCATGTTCATCTGATCAATTACCCAATATACTTGCTATAGCTATAAATCTGAGAACATCCAAAAGTTTGCTGCCCATATCATACATTGCACCAAGTTCAGTTCACTCAATATGTCTGTACTTATTAACCTGCACTGACTGATTTCCGATGCCATGTGCTCTCAATTTTAAAATTCAGGTCTGTTTTTAAATAACACCATTGCCAAATTCTCACTATCTCTATAACCTTCACCTGCCCTTACACTCACGGAATTCTGGTCTCTTGCACATTCCAGATTTTCCCTGCTCAAACATTAATGAGCATGCATTCAGCTGCCTGGGGTCAAATTCCTTCCTATTCATCTCCATCTTTCTCACTCCCTTCCTTGAAGGAGAAACATGAAAGGCTGTCCATTTTGTCAAACTTTAGCCAACTAATCTCTTATGTGTTTGGAGTCAAATCCTGTCTTGATAACTTCTGTTGCATATGCTTTTGTTATTATCATAAATTTTGGTGAGACAAAAGCTGAGCCATTCAGAGAGGTTAACTTTTATACAGTAGATAAGCAAATCATCCAATGTGTACAACTCCAAGTCTGATTTGTAGATCACACAAAATCGTGGTATATAGTTAATACACAGGAAGACTGAGAAATATCATCTTCCTCTATTAATTACATTGCAGGCATCACATAATTGGAAAACAAATGTCAATGTATATAAGTATAAGATAATATATTTTAGTAGGAAGAATAAGAAGGTCATTTACAGCAGAAAAATAAAGGCTGGATTTTCAGGCATTGGGGAGAACTCAGTGGATGCTAAAAATGATGATGGGATCTGGATCTTGAAGTCCACTTTCAAATTTTGACAACTCCAATTTTTGGCAGTGGGGGAAAGGAGGTGAGTGTCACAGGAGGGAAACCCAAACTGATCACATTTTGGTTTTTACCAGTCTTGATTCACAGTGCAGAAGTCATCATATCTCGATGGAGTAGATGTGAATGTTTTTGGACGTTAGTAAGGCCTGTATAAAATAAAGACCATATCTTTTTATCTTCCAGTATTTTTGTTTGTGGACTGAAATGGGAAACATATAGTTTTAAAAACCAAAGATTGTGGGAAGGATAGCTTTTCTTTTACAAAAACAAGTTAACCTGACAATCGTTGTAGAGGTGGTTTACACAGCTGTTTGTTCAAGGAGTGGGAGATGTTTTTTTACAGAAAAGTTTGTATAGATGCGTTGTTAAACATCATTGAGAATAATGTCAAGAGTTGGCATTTAAATATATTAAAAGCATATGGAGGAACTGGATAGGATGCAAAAAGCTTTTATTGGAATGAAATCAGAGCTGAAAGGTTACATTAGTCAGGAAAAGTTGTACAAGCTGTGTAAGTGAGACATAGTTAAAAATCACACAACACCAGGTTATAGTCCAACAGGTTTAATTGGAAGCACACTAGTTTTCGGAGCGACGCTCCTTCATCAGGTGATTGTGGAGGGCTCGATCGTAACACAGAATTTATAGCAAAAATTGCTCCAAATCATAAGTGAGACATGACCTGGTAGAAATCTTCAAGATTATTAAAAGCTTTGATAGAGTAGATGTAAAAAAGATATTTCTATTTCTGGGGGAGTTGAGAACTGAGGACCATAAGTAAAGGATAAGTGTCCAAAAAAATCCACATAGAACTTTTGCAAATCATTCTTTTACTCTGAGATGTAGATCTTATGACCACAAAGTGTATTTGAAGTGGATAGTATAGATATATTCAAGAGAGATAATCACATGTGGTGCAAGGAAATAGAAGGATAAGTTGATAAGGTAAGTTGAAGAAAATGAGGGGGCACTTATGTGAATTACAAAGTTGTATGGACCTCCAGGACTAGAATGGCCTGTTTCTCTGTTGAAAGTACATTATCTCATTATGAACAGAAAATAAAGACCAATATCTAAATAGCATATTTGGCCACCCTCAAAAATATCTTCACAAAGTCATATACTGCACACATTATGTTTCATCCAATGGATGGGAAATGGATGGGAAATCTCCATTTGATTCAGCTGGAAAATTTCCATTTGTAATTTCGGAGGGTCTGGACATATTGGGAATACTTTTCAACTTGCCACTGGAGCATAAAACCAGCATTGCAGATCTGATGTTGTCATAAAACGGTCTGTTTTTTTTCATTATGCAGATTTCAAAGAAGTATGTTTGGGCATTTCAGTGATGACCGCCTGACCTGAAAAGTCAACTTAATAATCCACAATAAGAGGAAAACACTCTTATCAATTCTTCTCTGGAATAAACAGATTAAGCCATACATAAATATGACTACATCTGTTTATGTTACAGATACCAGGTCCTTTTGAAATTAGAACCCTGATTGCTAAAGGTATCTTCCTTCTACAGCCTCTGTCTTCTTTGTTTTAGCCTTTACTAAGTAGAGACTGACCACTTTAGCTCCTTATATCAAATTGATTTTCTTGGGTTACAGATATATCCATCTCCAATGTGCACCAAAATTGTCGCAATGAGACTTCTTTCGAGATGATGAAAACAGGCACTAATGTACACCAATTTA
Organism: Chiloscyllium plagiosum; assembly: GCF_004010195.1. NCBI lineage: Eukaryota > Metazoa > Chordata > Chondrichthyes > Orectolobiformes > Hemiscylliidae > Chiloscyllium > Chiloscyllium plagiosum. The sequence continues at coordinate 25,374,605 of NC_057742.1, forward strand.
AATGCCTAATGCTAACTCTCAATTTGTATCCTAATTACTGGAGGTACTAGAATAAATACCAGCAGATTCAGCATGCCTTCAAAAATTAACCAAATTTTGTGAAGCAGCACATGTGGATTCCAAAAACCAATTTCTTCTGAGGTTGTAGAACTTGTTTTAGGCATATGGGGTCAGGATACAGGATGGATCAGGGATCAAGAGAATACACATGAATATTCTACAGGAAGTCCTAGTGGAGGTTGTCCAAATAGAGAAAGACAGATGCTTTGTTCTCTTAGTGTGAGGGGTATGGAGTGGGGACTGGAGAGAATGGCCTTATCCTCCCGTCCCTCTCTCTCTCTGGTGCTACTCTGCCTGAAGCCATCTCCTTGCCCCATGCCTCCTACAGATCAATGGGACCTGTTAACAAGATGTAAACAGAACCAAACAGTCTTTTTCTCCTGGTGATTCCTTTAAGGTTCCAACTAAGACAGGAAAGCACAGTACTCACATTTTAACATTTCCAGAAATTTTGATAAAGTTTCTCAAAATGTCGACTGACGATTTTAAAAGTTACCTTCAAATCACCAGCAGCAAGTAAACAGCAAAAGAGGATCTGTCTTTAAGTTGTCTTTAAGTTGTACTGGAAATTGTCTACAACAACTAGTTTATTTCCAATCACCTGGTTGTTGTCAAGAGGTGAGTAAGGTGAGGGCCCATGGTGTTCAAGGTGAGCTACTGGTATGGATTGGGGATTGGCTGTCTGACAGAAGGCAGAGAGTTGGGATAAAAAGTTCTTTTTCAGAATGGCAGCTGAAGACAAGTGATGTCCTGCAGGATTCAGTGTGGGAGTCTCAGCTGTTCACTTTATATATTAATGATCTGGATGCCCTTCATCAGGAATGAGATTAGGAGCCTCGGGGGTGGAGAGATAAATGGGAGTGGGCTGCAGTGGAGGAGAAGGTAGCTGAGAGTGCAATAGGTGGATGGAGGTGGGCATAAAGGTGATAGGTTGGCGAGGAAGATGGACCGGATAGGTTAGAAGTAGGATTGAGAGGTGGGACAGGTCAGGAGGGCGGTGCTGAGCTGGAAGGTTGGAACTGGGGTAAGGTGGGGGGAGGAGAAATGGGGAAACTGGTGAAGTCCACATTGATGCCCTGTGCTTGAAGGGTCCCGTGGCAGGAGATAAGGCGTTCTTCCTCCAGGTATCGGGTGGTGAGGGAGTGGCAGGTGGTACTGAGAAGGTGAGGAGGCTGCAGAAAGATTTAGACAGTTTAGGAGAGTGGTGCAGGAAATGGTTGATGAAATTCAACATGAGTAAATGCAAAGTCTTGCACTTTGGAAAAAATAATACATGGACTATTTTCTAAATGGTGTGATAATTCATCAAGCTGAAGTACAAAGTGTTCTGGGAATGCTAGTCCAGGATTCTCGAAATGTTAACTTGCAGGTTGAGTCCTTGATTAAGAAAACAAATGTAATGTTGTCATTTATCTCAAGAAGGTTGGAATATAAAAGCAGCGATGTGCTTCTGAGACTTTATAAAACTCTAGTTAGGCCCCATTTAGAATGCTGTGTCCAATTTTGGGCCCCACACCTCAGGAAGGACATACTGGCACTGAAGTATGTCCAGCGGAGATTCACACAGACGATCCCTGGAATGGTAGGCCTAACATATGATGAATGGTTGAGGATCGTGGGATTGTATTCATTAGAGTTTAGAAGGTTAAGGGGAGATCTAATAGAAACTTACAAGATAATGCATGGCTTAGAAAGGGTGGACTCTGGGAAGTTGTTCCCATTAGGCGGGGAGACTAGGACCCATGGGCACAGCCTCAGAATTAGAGGGGGTCAAATTAAAATGGAAATGGGGAGACATTTCTTCAACCAGAGAGTGGTGGGCCTGTGGAATTAATTGCCATGGAGCGCAGTGGAAGCCAGAACTAGAGGTCAGAGGTTTAGGGTGAGAGGGGAAAGATATAAACGAGACCTAAGGGGCAACTTTTTCACGCAGAGGTATATGTATGGAATGAGCTGCCAGAGGAACTGGTGGGGGCTGGTACAATTGCAACATTTAAGAGGCAATTGGATGGGTATATGAATAGGAAGGGTTTGGAGGGATATGGGCCGGGTGCTGGCAAGTGGGACTAGATTGGATTGGGATATCTGGTCGGCATGGACGGGTTGGATCGAAGGGTCTGTTTCCATGCTGTACATCTCTATGACTCTATGTTAAATGTCTTCAAGGCAGAGACTGATAAATTCTTGATCTTGCAAGGAATTAAGGGCTATGGGGAGAGTGCGGGTAAATGGAATTGAAATACCCATCAGCCATGGTTAAATGGCGGAGTGGACTCGATGGGCCAAATAGTCTAACTTCCACTCCTATGTCTTATGGTCTTATAGGAGAAAGTGGATCAAAAGCTATTTATGGAAATGTCACACAATCTCTATAATGAGCACAAGCAGGCAATCTAAGTGGCAGTTAGCCTCTTTACAATCTTCCAATCAACTTTCCGAACAAATACTTCAGCACTTTTATCAGGGCAGTGTTCTGCATCAAATCTGAGCTTAGGGCCCCACCTTGACTGCATCACAAGTTCTTTAGTGCCTGAAGGAGCCATCAAAAATACAAAGTTCTTGGGGAAGCTGAAAAATGTTATTAAAGTGGTAATGATTTGAAATTATCCAGATATGTTTACATCTAACAGATTAACATCTTGAACAGCTCTTCTGTTATTCCACTATTGACCCTAATATAGACCTAGGAGAGATACCGTTCATATGTTCCATTACATACAAAGCTTTAAAGCTGTCTCTTAAATGGATTGCTATCCATTTCACCAGGACTGTGTCTTAATTTTAAATTATTGAATCCCTACAGTGTGGAAGCACGCTCTTTGAGCTCACAATGACACTCCAAAGAGCATCCCATCCAGACCCATCTCCTCTAACCCTGCAGTTCCCATGGCCAATCCACCTAGCCTGTACACTATTGGCAATTTAGCATAGCCAATCCAACTAACCTGCATGTTTTTGGACTGTGGGAGGAAACCCACACGGACACAGGAGAACGTGCAAACTCCACACAGTCACCCGAAACTTGAATCGAACCCAGGTCCCTAGCACTGTGAGGTACCACCCATTGAGCCACAGTACCATCTTTTCAACAAATCAGCAAACCTTAGTGCAAATACTTTACTAAATGCCCTGGTCATTGCTTTTAACAAGTAATTCTGTGATTTGGAGCAGGGAGAAAAATAGAGGCACAATTTGATTCAAAGCAAAACAGTTAGTGCAGTTCCACATCCTTTTTACCCTCACTTGGGGTTAGGGATACTGAGATTGCATGATTAGCCATGTTCATGTTGAATGGTAGTGCAGGCTCAAACGGCCGAAAGGCCTACTCCTGCACCTATTTTCTATGTTTCTAAATTTTTTCTGCATGTCTGCAACTACAGAGTCCATCCTACAACAAAACACTGACAGACATATGTACACTGCTTTTCCAAGTCGTAAGTAATTCTTAGATAGCCATTTTTACACACTATGAGCTCCCAAACTTCAAAACAAAGGCTGCTCTTAACTTAGCAATGCAAGAGTCTTCCTTACTGACTTTCATTTCCCTCTATACTGGTAGCTCATTCCCAATGAGTGATTCAAAAGCCTGATACAGTCTGGCTATATGCCGTGCTGGCACTGACCATATCTTCTTATCTGTTTCATAATAGATAGAGATAGTCATTATCTTCTGCAGTAAAAATACAACTAAGCTTTTTATTTCAATCCAGATGACAAAGCTCTTTCTTACTGTTGTTCTTTGCAATCACCTCAGATGAAGAGCAATGATTATTGTTCCAATCAGATTGACACAAAGCTCAAAATAATCTACGCTGCAGTAGTTCCATATTACTATCATAATATCCGGTTTCTTTATGTCAGTTTCACATCATTCATGCTGTATTGACATCATTACATTGTAAATCAGTGATTTGCATCCTCATCATTAAAATTGTTCTCGAGAACATTTTTTTATCCAAATGTGTAAGTTATTAATCTATGCCATGGTGTTAAATCAATTTTACATCATTTAATTTTATTGAATCCACTTCATTTATTTATAACACAAGGTTTGAAAGCTGAGGAATTCCCAAGATACCAACAATAATGTATCAGGAACAATAGTGGAAGAGGAAAGAGGTATTCAATGTGTTTATTTGTTCAGACTAAACAAATCTAGGTAATTTCAAATTAACCAGAATTTAATATAAGCATTATGCACTATCAAATATAAACCCAAAAAACTTGGATATACAGATCAGTGTAAGATCAATTTCCCAATTCTACTTCATTTTTAGCTTTCATTAATGCTACTTCTGTTTTCTCCCTTGATTTTCTACTCAATACCATGGACCTTGGTGGTTCATTAGATTCCAGCATAATTCGCCTCATCTCTGTTCCACTAGACCAATCTTTACCCTGCTGCAGTTGATCTGGTCTTTGCTGTCTGAGTTTGCTTCTGCTCCTCCAAATGTATTTTTCCTGTCCAAATGATTCTCTGATTCTGATCACTGCAACCTCCTCCTGTGTCTGCACAATTGGTCTCTTGATTATTCCCTTTCTCCTTCAACTTGCTGGAATTCACTGAACATTATTTAGACAGAGGAAACACAGGAAAAATGTCCCTGATAACTGGAAGATCAGACCCGGGGTCATTGTCTAAGGATACTAGGTGGGCCATTGAAGACTGAGATCAGGTGAAATTTCTTCACCCCAGACAGTGGTGAGCCTATGGAATTCTCTGGCACAGAAAACAATTAAGGCCAAATTATTGAATGTTTTCAAGAAGGAGTTAGATATAATTCTTAGAGGGAAAGGGATCAAAGGTTATGGGGAGCAAGCAGGAACAGGGTTGGATGGCGATCCAACTTATTGAATGGTGGAGCAGTCTCAAGATACTGAACGGCCTACTCCTGTTCCTATTCTCTAAGCTTTAGCATCATCTTCCCTTAGCGCTTCGGCAGATATGCTGCTCCTCAGATTGATATTTTTCTTTAATGACTACTCAAATTTTACCCGCCCGCCCGCAAACAAACCTTATTTCATTACATTTTCCTCCCCTCCGTTCTCTTGAGTTTGGAAGGATTATCTTTTTACCATTTGCTGTCATCTTAAAATTTCCCCCATTTCATCTACATCACTGTCATATTTTTATGAATCAGAATCTCTTTGTGACCATTTGCTTTGTTGCCATGCCAATGCTGAGCACAGTACACCATTATTTCTCATTAGTTTTCCGAGAACTCTAATCTCCTTTTCTTTCCTTTGACCCAGTTATGCATCTTTAACTTTCACCTTCCCTGGCAAAAAGCCTTGCTCCCATCAGCGCTACCTTCTAACCTTCACCTGCTATCCTGCTGAATCTCAGCTGAACATGTGAATGATGACATGATGATGGCGTAGTGGTAATGTCACTAAACTAGCAACTCAGAAATCCAATGCTGCAGCTAGTGGAATTCAAATTTGATGAATAAAATTTGGATTATAACATTAATCTTAACAATGAATGAAAGTCTTTTTGATTGTTTTTAAAAAAAATTTGTTTCATTAATGTCCTTTAAAGAGGAAATCCTTACCTGTTTAGCCTACACGTGAGGAGAAAGTGAGGACTTCAGATGCTGGAGATCAGAGCTGAAAATGTGTTGCTGGAAAAGCGCAGCAGGTCAGGCAGCATCCAAGGAGGAGAATCGACGTTTCGGGCATATGCCCTTCTTCATTCCTGAAGAAGGGCTCATACCCGAAACGTCGATTCTCCTGCTCCTTGGATGCTGCCTGACCTGCTGCACTTTTCTAGCCTACATGTGACTCCAGACCACAGTAATGTGATTGATTCTTAGCTGCTGTCTCAAATGGCACAGCAAGCTATTCGTTTGCAGGGCAATTAGGGATGGGTTACAAACACTGGTCTTCCCAGCAACACCCACATCTGCTGAAAGGAAAAGGGCAGCATGGTGACTAAGTGGTTAGCACTGCTGCCTCACAGCACCAGGGACCTTGGTTTAATGCCAGCCTCAGGTGACTGTCTGTGTGAAGGTTGCACATTCTCTCCGTGTCTACGTGGGTTTCCTCCAGTTGCCCTGATTTCCTACCACAGTCCAAAGGTGTGCATGTTAGATGGATTGGCCATGCTAAATTGCCAATGGTGTCCAGGGCTGTTCAAACTAAGAGATTAGCTATGGGAAATACAGGGTTTCAGGGATCGGGTGGGTCGAGGAAGAATGCTCTTTGAAGGGTCAGTGTGGACATGATGGGCCAAATGGCACGTTTCCATACAGTTGGGATTCTATGATTCTATGAATAAAAACAATCTATCTTTACTGATGCCTTTACAACTCTCCATTGGGCCAACATGGTACCTGTTATTGGAATAATGATCCCAAACATCTCCATTCCTGTTGGCCAAATTGTCCAGAGTGCTCCTTATTATGGGAGGGTGAGATCAGTCTCCTCCCAAACCTATTTCTACCTACTCTTGTTGTCAGCAGTAGATTAATAACCACTGCTCCTTCCAAAATGTTTTTACCAGTCACAAGCAATCTACATAGTCTCACATAGGTCCATAAGGTATAAGTAGCAGAATTAGGCCATTCATCCCATCGATTTTGCTTTGCCATTTAATCATGGCCGATATTTTCTCAATACCATTCTCCTGCCTTTTCCCTATAACCCTTGATCCCCTTACTAATCACTTGGCCTCCACACCCCTGTGCGGTGATGAATTCTACAGATTCACTACCCTCTGGATGAAGAAATTCCTCATCTCAGTTCTAAAGAGTCATCCCTTCACTCTGAGGCTGTAGCCTCTGTGGCCTAGTCTCTCCTACTAGTGGAAACATTTTATCCACATCTACTCTATTTAGACCTCTCAGTATTCTCTAAGTTTCAATGTGATCCCTCTTCATCCTTCTAAACTCCACTGAGTACAGACCAGACTCCTCAACTGGTCCACATATGACAAGGCCTTCATCCCTGAGATCATTCTTGTAAACCTTCTCTGGACTCCATCCAACATCAGCACATCCTTCCTTAGATACAGGGACTGAAAGTGCTCACAATATTCCAAATGCCAACTGACCAAACCCTTATACAACCACAGCAGTACATCCCTGCTCTTGTATTCCAACATTCCTGAAATAAATACTAATATTGCCTTAAGAGAATCCTGAACTAGCATTCCTCAGTAGCTGTGTGCTTCATATTTCCAAAGCCTTTCCCTGCTTAGAAAATAGTCTACGCCTCTATTCTTCTGACCAGAGTGCATTACATCAAACTCTCCCACATTGTGCTCCATCTTCCACTTATTTGCCCAATGTCCTCATTTGTCCCAGTCCTGCACCCTCTTTGTTTTTCTCTTAAGGTTAATATGCAGGTTCAGTTGGCAGTTAGGAAGTTAAATGCAATGTTAGCATTCATTTCAAGATGGTCAGAATGTAAGAGCAAAGATGTACTACTGAGGCTGTTTCAGGCACTTATCAGACCACATTTGGAATATTGTGAGCAATTTTGGACCCTGTACCGAAGAAAGAATGTGCTGGCATTGTGGGGGAGTTCAGAGGAGGTTTATATGAATGATTCAGCGCTTGTCATGGGGGAATGGTCGAGGACTCTGAGTCTGTACTCAATGGAGTTTAAACGGATGAGTGGGGATGTGATTGAAACTCAGAATATCGAGAGTCCTGGACAGAGTGGACATGGAGAAAATGTTTCCACCAGTAGGAGAGATTAGTTCCCAAGGGGACAGATTCAGATTGAAAGGATGACCCTTTCGAATTGAAATGAGAAAGAATTTCTTCAGCAAAGGGTAGTGAATCTGTGGAACTCACTACTGCAGAGGGCTGTGGAGGCCAAGTCATTGACTGTATTTAAGACAGAGATAGATAGGTTCTTAATTGGTAAGGGGATCAAGCATTATTGGGAGAAAGCAGGAGAATAGGGTTGAGTAATATATCAGCCATGATGCAATGATGGAGCAGACTTGATTGGTTGAAAGGCCTAATTCAGCTCCTGTGTCTTATGATCTAAACAGGGGTATTACATTAGGCATTTTCCAGTCGTCTGGCACCCTCCCTGACTCCAGTAATTCATGAAAGATCACCAACAATGCCTCTCTAATTTCCTCAGCTATTTCCTTCAGAACCCTCGGGTATAATCCATCTGGTCTGGGCTATTTACTCACCTTTAGACCTTTCAGCTTCACCAGTAGCTTCTCCTTAGTGATGGTCACTACACTCATCTTGCCCCCGACTCTCTTGAAGTCCTGGTATGCTACTGATGTCTTCCAGGGTGAAGATTGATGCACAGCCGGTGATAGTATTGAGAATGTGGTGGGAGTACAGTGTCAGTGCTGCTAAGGCTAAATAAGTAAGTATGTAAGTTAGCCCACTGAACTTGAAGGTTTGTTTTCAGATGTTTCATCACCATACTAGGTAACATCATCAGTGGGAGTCTCTGGTGAAGCTCTGGTGGTATGTCCCGCCTCTCTTTATAGATCTTGGTTTCTTAAGGTGGGTGATGTCATTTCCAATTTTTTTTTTCAAGGGAAGGTAAATAGGATCTAAATCGAAGTGTGCTGTGTTTGTGGCCACCAAAAGACATGACGCACTATTAATAGTTTGTATACATTCAGACAAAGAAGAACATCATTTTGACTGGGACAACACACACATCCTAGGACAGGTGAAACAAAGACATGCGCAAGAATTCTTAGAGGCACGGCATTCTAACCAGAAATCCATCAATAAACACATCAATTTAGATCCTATCTACCTTCCCTTGAAAAAAACAGAAATGACATCACCCACCTTAAGAAACCAACACCTATAAATAGAGAGGTGGGCACATATCACCAGTGTTTCACCAGACACTCTCACTGATGATGTTACCTAGTATGGTGACAAAATGTCTGAAAACAAACCTTCAAGCTCAGCGAGCTAACTTACATACTTATCATCAACCTGAGCTACAAATCTTCTCAAAAATCTCTAGCTAAATAAGTCAGTTAAAAACATCTGTTAGTGTTTTGGACTATACTTTGATTATTTGAAGTTTTATTGAATCCTCTATTTCTGCCTAATATACTTGGAATAATTGATAGTTCCCAGAAGCACTGCTTCCTTTTATATCTTCCTTTGATTAATTGCTTGTAATTAATTAGCAAATATCTGTTGTGTATATAATACTGCTAATATGTCCTCAGTGAATGAGTACGGGGTAATAATATGTGCCTCACTGGAAGGAAATCCATGTGAATTTTGTGTAAATTTAGGCTGGAAGCGCTAAAAGGCATATGCTAACCGCATAAATAGGCCCCCATAATGGAAGCAGAGACATGAATAATCATCATATCCTCATTGCGATTTAGGTAGCAATATTCGATTTGGCTTACCTGTCCTTTTTCAATAGCCTTGTCATGCAGCCTGAGTCATGTTTTGTTGCACACGTCTCACAGAGGGTTCTGTATCAGGGTGGCTAACACATTTCAAAGGCAACCTTTGCCTCCTTAAAGGGTGGCGCATCCTGGCTAAAGGGAGTTTTTGTAAAGTCAATCCATACTGTGAATCTTCGAGAAATGAATGAGATATGAAACAGAGTAAGCGTCATAGTATTCTGACAATGCACCGATCGTCTTGACGCAAGACATGGAAGGAAGGAGATATCATGTGTGAATGGAAACACTGATAGAATCAGGACCCCTGTTAAGAGTGCATAATCCTGGCCACACAGTTAATCAGACATTGACTTGCTGTTTTGAGTTAAATACAAGTGACACACAGGACTACCAGAGACTGAATGAGTTGTGTTGGGTTCAAAGATAATGGACATTTTCCTGCATGAATCTTTGACTAGTGCTACATCCCAGCTGTACACTGAAGGCCAAGTTCACATGACATGCAGTTGTAGGAATCTACAGGCAGTTGAAAGCACCATGCACCTTGGAAATGCTTACAATTTGTGTGAATCCTCATGCTCATTCTTCTAACCTGTATTTGGCAAAAGGGAAAGCGACGTAACTTTTTCTCTCTATATAGAGAGCCAGAGTGAGGGCCTTCATGCAGCAATACACTCACTGAGATGTTGCTTGTATCTACAGATGCAGCTTGGAAAGACCAGGTACATAATGTTATGAAGAACAGTTAACTTTAGAGCAACAGGAATGCATTCCTTGCCCTTGCTCTAAGGTGTGGTCAAGGCCTCCACGATTAATAATTTTCAGTCATGGCATTATTTTGTGAAGTCAAGCTGTCTCCTGGGTTAGCTCTGGACTGAAGCAGAGTTAAGAGAATTGCACCTAATGACTCTCAGCAAATACCATCAGCTGCTAACAGACTTCTTCCCTTTTCCTGCACTTTTCTTGCAGCCCGCCCTACTCTGCATGACTTTTTTCATTCAATCTCCCAAAGGTGGGTTATCAGCTCATCTGCTTTAGGAAGTTTCAACACAAGATAGATGAAAAAGTAATATTTCAGTCAAGTAAATGAGCTAATCAAACATTAGCCAAGCAACAAAAAGCTCCAAAAATACATCTGGTACAATTGGACAATTCATTCCTTTCCCCATTGGAAGCCACAGCCCAACAATTAATTAGTAAGCTATTTTCTTTCTCCTTAACTAACTCTGATGGTGGGGACTGTTGATTGCACTCAATGTTTTTTCTGCTGTGGGAGGGTAAGTAAGGACACAGCTGTAGTGTGGCATTTGAAATGACGTCAAATACAAACACAAAGTGTTGGAGAAATTCTGTCTGACAGGCAGCATTTTTGAGGAGAGAAAAAGCTAATGTTTTGAGTCCAATATGATTCTTCATTTGAACTGAAGGAGCTGGAAAAATGATGCCTTTTACACGGTCAAAAAAGGGGGAGGAAGAAGGAGTGGATTTAATGGTCAGGGCACCAAGAGCAAAAGACAAAAGGAGTGTTAAAGATTGTAGAATTCAGATAAATGCGGAATATGGTAAGTGTTAATTGCAGAAAATAAGTTAGCTCGACTAAGAGTAGACCCTTGCAAACAAGACACTGGGAATTGGTGAGGGGAGGGAATGCATTCAAAATGGAGGGCCATATTCATGTTTTGAAGTTGTTGAACTCAATGTTGTATTCTGAAGGCAGGAAGAGCAAAAAGTAAGGTGTTAGGCCCAAGATAGAGGAGTGTGCCTGAGAGCAAGATGGTAAGACACTGGGAATTGGTGAGGGGAGGGAATGCATTCAAAATGGAGGGCCATATTCATGTTTTGAAGTTGTTGAACTCAATGTTGTGTTCTGAAGGCAGGAAGAGCAAAAAGTAAGGTGCTGTTCATCCACTTTGAGTTGAGCTTCCCTGGAACACTGTGTTAGGCCCAAGATAGAGGAGTGTGCCTGAGAGCAAGATGGTGTATTTAAATGACAAGCGACTGAAAGGGCAAGGTCAATACTGTGAATGAATGGAGGTGATCTGCAAAGCAGTCTCTGCGCAGGGGTCAGTGTTGTTTGTCATTTTTGTAGATGATTTGAATGAGAATAGAGGAGACATAATTAGTATGCTTGTGGATGACACCAAAATTGTTGGGGCAGTGGACAGTGATGAGGATCTTGATCAGTTGTGCCAACGGGCCCAGGAAGGCAGATGAAGTTTAATTTAGATAAATTCAGATGTTGCATTTTGGTAAGACAAACCAGGGCAGTACTTACACAGTTAATGGTAGGGCCCTGGGGAGTGTTGTCAAACAGAGAGAGACCTAGGGGTGCAGGTACATAGTTCCTTGAAAGTGGAGTCACAGGTGTACAGGGTGGTGAAGAAGTCATTTGACACGCTTGCCCTCATTACTCAGAGCATTGAGTAGAGGAGTTGGGATGTCAATTACGGTTGTACAGTCATGATTTGGAGATGCAGGTGTTGGATTGAGATGTACTAAGTTAAAAATCACACAACACCAGGTTATAGTCCAACAGGTTATTTGGAAGCACTAGCTTTCAGAGCACTGCTCCTTCATCAGGTGGTTGTAAGGAGCAGTGCTCCGAAAGCTAGTACTTCCAAATAAACAGTTGTACAGGACGTTGGTGAGACTGCTTTTAGAGTACTGCATTCAGTTCTGGTTGCCCAGCTATAGGAAGGTAATTATTGAATTAGAAAGGGTGCAGGAATGATTTACAAGGATGTTACCGGGACTAGAGAGTTTGAGTTATAAGGAGAGGCTGGATAGGTTGAGACTTGTTCCCTGGAGCATAGGAGGCTGAGGGGTGATCTTTTGAGATTAATAAAATCATGAGGGACATACATAAAATGAATTGCCAAGGTCTTTTCCCCTGGGTAGGGGAATACAAAACTAGAGGACATAAGTTTATGATGAGAGTGGAAAGATTTCAAAGGGACCTGAGGGGCAATATTTTCACACATAGGGTGGTTCATGTGTGGAATGAATTGCCAGAGGAAATGATAGATGCAGAAACAATTACAACATTTACATAGTCATACAGCACGGAAAAAGACTCTTCAGTCCAACTCACACATCCCTACAAGTTTCCTAAACTAAACTAGTCTTATTTACCTGGATTAGGCCCATATCCCTCTAAACCTTTCCAATTAATGTACCTGCCCAAATGTCTTTTAAATATTGTTACTATGAAGCTTTGTGTTGTGCACGAAATTCATTGAGGTAGAGTTCAAAGGGATAAAATGTTATTCTTTTCTGAGTACAGACCAGTCAGCATCAGATAGCAGAAAGTCAATGTGTAGATAGCACTATTGGCATCATATTAGCTTCACAAACCACTGTACCAAGGTAGCATCCTGCGTACATCCCATCAAAACTTCAGACCCATCTTTGATCAATCATCACCACTCATTGCCTAAAATATATCTGTTAAATGAGCTAACTTGGCTCTCAAAAGAAACATCAAAATTTTTGCAATTGAAATTTTGCTTGTAACTTAAATTTCACCAAATAAAAAGCAATCTATAAAGCACAATGGGAACTTTCACCATAGGAAGTGTATGCAACTTTACAAGTATTCCCAAGTCATTTTCTAGCATGGTACATAATATGCTGAAATTAAACTGCTGGTTTTAGAATGATTTTTGGGGCTTGAAATACCACAAATATTCAGAAAAATCAGTGGTATTATATTTAATACATCAGTTCACAACAGAAAACTGTAAATAGACAGTGGATTCAATCATTTTAGCTTAGAAATCTCATATTTAAACAATATTAAAACATAAATTTAAAGAAATTCGCAGAACACTTTATATCTTAAAATAAGTAGACAAGGTTCTGGGTAATAGGTTTTAAGCTGTCACTGAGGACTCACAGAAAACAAATGTTATCTCGAAATTCGTGAGTGAAGTGTGAAAACAAGCATAAAACACTGATGGGCTTAACATCATTAGTGGATAACAGTTTTTTTCATGCCATCACGCTTCGGTTAGGTATAAGTATTGGAACAAATCATAATTCACTGAATTAGTGACTAAATTAGTTGACAATGACAATCCAGGAAATAAAGTATAATAAAGTGAACTGTCAGAATTCACTAAGGTCCCACAACTCATTTGCATAAAGTAATTTAAGTTTTATAGGATAATTACAAATTCATAATGTAATACAGCATTCTTTTAAAATCAGATTAAGTATTAAACAATCATTATTTTGTTGCTCAAATCCTGTTTAAGTAAAAGTAAGAAAACAAAGCCTTATGAAATCTTAATTCCATAACAGATAAATCAAATTCAATTTTTTATGACATATACATGTGAAGTGCAAATATAAATAATTTGAAGGAAACATTAAGGGAGTTAAGCATCAGATGAGAGAATGAAAATCAGGAGCAGAGGAAGTTACATTTTATGGTTATCATAAGGCACCAGTATTTATGACATGTAGCTTTTTAAATAGTGCAACCAGAATACTACCTTATACAGGCAAGAGTCATAGAGATGTACCACATGGAAACAGACCCTTCGATTTTACTCATTCATGCCGACCAGATACCTTAAAGTAATCTAGTCCCATTTGCTAGCAATTGGCCCATATCCCTCTAAACCCTTCCTATTCATATACCCTATTCAGAAGCCTTTTAAATGTTGTAATTGTACCAGCTTCCACCACTTCCTCTGGCATGTCATTCCATACGCGCACCACTATCTGTGTGAAAAAGTTGTCCCTTAGGTTTGTTTTAAATGTTTCCACTCTCACCCTAAACCTATGCCCTCTAGTTCTGGACTCCCCCACCCCAGAGATGTTGTACACCTCAACAATCACAATGCAACACTGTGATGGAAGTCAACATGAAGTCAACATGGCTGGGTAGCTGTTTGATATACTTCTACAGCTGATGTTCATGTTAATCATTCACTCAGGCTATGTACCAGCAGCACTCTGAGAGTGCAAGGGCCAATAATATAAATACCAGGAGAAGCAAGATGCAAAATATCAAACTTTACCCTTGTTGGCCTGAATGCATCATATATTGTTTTCGCCCTTTCATTCCAGTTTGTGTCAGCCTCTTTCTGCATTTTCCCTTCTTAACAAATTTCAAATATAAAGGACAAATGATCCAATGCTGTCTGACACATCATGCACCAACATAACTGGTTCTGCCATCTCCATCGAGCTGAGAATTAGACTGATCGAGAGGGTAAATAACAAAGATTGGACCAGATTTTCTAATTATCATCAGAATGGATCTGTCACACAGTAATTCTAATAAAAGATTGGCCACCTACCAGTCACCGATTATTCGGGCCGGACTTCTAATGCTGGCCCGTTCAGATGCCCCATCAGAGGAAATTGGCTAGGAATCTACTCGCACAGATCTACTCAGAGCTGGTGCCAAGACACATTCCTTTATAATGGCAATAGCCACTGTATTCCAGTCATTAAAACACTTGCAAGTCCCAGAGTCACTTTGAAAGTGAGCAGGTGGGTGACGGGGTAGGATGTCAGGTGTGTGAAGGGGTAGGGAGGCAGATGAGTGTGCAGGATGCCAAGTGGATGAGGTGGCTGCCAGCTGGGTAAGGGAATAGACTGGAAGGATGTTGAGGGGGTAGGGTACCAGTTGGGTGAAGGAGTGACATGGAATTTGGTATGGTGGGAGTAGATGATCAGTACAGGTGGCAGTTAAGTGGGAGAGAGGTCATTTGGCTCAGATATCAAGGGTGAAATTCATGGATGGAAATAGTGAAGGGTCAGATATCCATGGCAGGAGTTGGGGAGGATGTTAGGTGCCCACAAAGGTACATCTGGGTACTGGGGGGGGAGAGGCTGTCTGTCTGAAGAGTGGGAGGTGAGAGTTGGGTAATTCGAGAAAGGTCACATAGGGTGTAAGGATAGTTTCTGGGGATAAGGAGTCAGGATGGGGTTTGGGAGGGGCAGGTATCCATATGGTAGGTACGATCAAATGTCTGGAGAAGAGTTGAAGGGATGAATTAGGAGAGTCGGTTTTACAGTTAGCCAGGAGTTAGTGCAGATTTTAATACCTCAATCTTTTCCCATGTAATAACTGGTGTGAGTGAGTCAAAATCCTCTGAAATCTCCACTATACAATGATGAACACTGCTAACTAGGTCAAGACTGCATTATTATAATTTCACAAAGGCCTGTATAACACAAAAATAGAAAGTTGGATTTACATAGCAGCTTTAATGAGTAAGACATCCCAAGGTGCATCGCAGGAGCATTAAGTTGCACACCAGACATCATAAGGAGATAGGTGAACCTTGCATAAAAAGTAGGTTCTTGGGACATCTTAAAGAAGAAAGGGAGATGTGGAAAAACAGAAAGGTGAATGAAGAAAATTCAATGGTGCAGAGAGTAAGGAATAGCTATCAATGTTGTGGTTTTGGAGGGAGTAACACAGATAAGGAGAGGTGAGGAGCTATGGAAGGATTATAAAAATGGATAAGAATTTTAGAGTTGATACATTGTACAACTGGGACCCATTTTTGGTCAGTGTGCATAGTCATAATACAACAAACAGGCTTGGAGTGATTAAAAAAGGAAACTACTGGCAATACTCAGCAGCTCTGGCAGCTCTGAGAAGAAAGAACTAGAGTTAATGCTTCAAATCTGTGACATATCTGAATTGGATGTGAGTTGGAATACAAAAAACAAAGGGCTTGGTTTTACCAATTTTTCTGCAGGGCTTCTCACTGCAAGTCCTATTGAGTTTTCATCTCAAAAACCACCTCATTACCGATGCACCCTGCCCTTATGGTGCCCCATGCATTGTTTGCTCCCACTCACCACAGACAGAAATACTGACTACTGTTGGAACATCCTGGGATTCCTGGCCATAGCACCATACTTAAAATCCAGCTGTACACTCAGTCAAACACTGGCCATCCATAGGTAATCCAACCATGACTTGCCAGTTGATTTAGCTCAGTTGACTGGATGGTTGGTTTGCAAAGCAGTGTGATGCCAACTGCATGGGTTGATTTCCACACCAGCTGAGATTACCATGAAGAACTCTTTGTCTCAACATCTCCCCTTGCCTGAGGTGTGCTGTCCCTCAGGTTAAGTCACCACCAGTTGTCTCTTTCTAATGAGAGAGCAGCCCTACGGCATGGTAAGACTATGGTGACTTGACTTGTACTTGACTTGTCAGATAGAGGAAAACTGGAATCCATGCAGTAGCTCCCATTAAGGTTCCCTGAAACGTTAGGGACTATTGTCCAAGATGGAGGTCTGGAAGAGTAAGCAGAAAGCTGGATATGCCAGTGATCTGTTCTAAATTTCATGTCAGGAATTGTTGTTGTACAATTTCTGTTGGATGGTGGGTGAATGGGAAAAGTACATTTCACTGAAGCAAGATGATATAATACTGATGCATACATGCTAACACATTCAAGTTGGCCTCTTGCCATTCACAAGCAAGATCTTGCTTTGTTACTCAACACTTGGTTTGAAAATGGGACCTTTCGCTCTCAAAGTTGGGAATCTCCTTACAGCCAATATCAGATGATTCTCTCAACTTTCAGATATTTGCATGCCTTGTTCAGTGGCTGGGAAAATTCTGACAAGAGTTTACAATGTGCTGAGTTTTATAGAAGTTGAAACATGCAATGTCAGCCACAACAGCAACAGAGTGGTCTATCTAGATGTGATGATGCTGTGTCTTTAAGAGTTTATTTTGTCCTGCTTTTTTTTTTAAGAGAGGTTTTAAGATAGAGATGGTGAACTGTCTACTTGGAAAGCCAGTAAAATAAACAACTTGTGAGGCCTTGGGTGTTTTTTTTTCATGTTGGAACAATAGAAGCATCCTGGATGGCTGTGGCCAGCTCTTGTAGACCAGGATTTCTTTTCGTTTTAGTTTACAGGTTTAGTTTTAAGCAGTTGATGTTGGAATCTCAGCAGGGCAAATGCTGCTGGAGTTTTGAAGAAATAAAAGCTATCTTTTCCTTTTCTCAGTTACAGCTAAAAGCTGGGGATTCTCTCTGCTGCTGGGTTTCCTGTGAGACAAGTCTATTTTCTGCATTTGCCTTTCTGCCAAACGGTGTGTTTGTGGGATATTACGATATTGGAACAGTTAATTAGTAATAGTTACTGTATCTATTATTCTGTTAAGTTTTCCAGTAGAGTTAAGTTATTCTAAGTCCTTTTTTCTTTTATTGTATGTTAACTATAATGTTTGAATAAATTATGTTTTGCTCAACATTGAGTAGTTTGACTAGTTGAATTGCATCTGGAATATAGCACTTTACATTTGCCTTTAAAATAACAAGTTAGGGTCTAGGCTACCTTCTTAAAATTTTTTGAGGGTGTCTGGTCTGGTCCATAACATGAGGAGGACCCTTTCATCCTCACTGTTCTAAACTTTACTCGAAGGACACAAGTAAATAACACATCGCGCCTGATTCTCAATTAATACTTTTCATTGAATATATTTTATTTAGTAGGTGCCATAATAAATGGGATTTTTGCATATCTTTTAAATCATTTTGCTTAGATGCCTGAAGACCCTTTTTTTGGATCTGTTAAGTGTTCCTGGCCAGAAAAGTAGCGATATTGCAATCTCGGTGTTTTTTTTCTTAATACCTTTTGATTTGGCTCGAAATGCTGAAGTGCTCGCACAAAGCAGAAAATATATAACCTCTGAATGTCTTGGGAGTTGTCCTTTGAAAATGTGCAGAAAAATACATTGATGTCACTGTCAATCAAGTGTACCTCAAATCAGCACACTTGACACATACCCCATCATTGCAAGCTCCTGCTGGATAAAATGGAATTTCATTGATACTGACTGGTTTTACATTTGAAGTGTTTCAATCTAGAATGGCAACAGACATTACATTTACATAATTCATTTCACTCTGCAATCTGAGGGTGTGGAAAATCATTGACTTCAGAAGATAGTACTTTAGTCCTGACTTAAATTGGCCCACAGAAAATAGAATTCAAAATGGAATTTTAGAACAAAACCATCATACCTTATTAATGACCAAAATTAGTGGCTTTCCGAATTGAGTTGCTGGAGTCTTTCTTCTAACAATGCTCTTCTAATCGCAATATATCCCATCAATTTTCACACAACGGAATTGAACATCCAGAAGTTTAATGCACAAGAAATCATTCATTAAACTAGGAGACAATGTGGTGATCTATTTCTTGAAATCTGAAGCGGAAACTTTCTCAGGAATTGGGATGGGAATATTTTTGAGGTAATTCTAATAAGTCAAAGTTCTTCTTTATCAGGATATCATTCGGCACAGATGGTTGACATGTGCTGCCTGCTATGCTACCATTTGTTCGCAAACTGATGTACATACCTATTGGCTCAGTTTCAGAAGAGACGTTAGGAGGATGTAGATTTCTATGCTTAATACTCACCTTCTGGGTGAATTTAAACTTACAATAATTAATTGGAATTTCATCTCTTACAGAGGAAATTAATTACTACTTGCCTTCAAACATTTCTTTGATTCATTCCTGAGACATGGGAAAAGCCAGCATTTATTAACCATCTCCATTGAGAAGAAGACAGTAAATTGCATCCTTGAACCATTGAAATCTATGTGATGTAGGTGTGGTTAGGGAAGGAACTCCAGGATTTTGACCCAGAAACAATGAGGGTATGGCAATATCGTTCCAAATCAGGACTGGCTTGGAACAAAACTTACAGGTGATTGTGTTCCCTTTAATCCACTGCCTACATCCCACGAGATGATAGATGTCACAAGTTTTGAAGGTGCTGTCAAAGGAAGCTTCAGAATAGTACACACTGCTGCCATTTTATGCTAATGGTGAAGGGAGTGAATGATTATGTGGTTAGTTGGTTATCTTCTGAGTGTTATCAATGCAGCACTCATCCAGGCAAGTGGAGAATACTCCACCACACTCCAGTTTTATGCTTGGTAGATGGAGGAAAGACATTGATGAATCAGGTGATGAGTTACTCAATACAAAATTCCCAGACTCTGGTCTTCTAGGCATGCCCACCTTGAAGACATTCTTCTCTTCTCTCCAACGGGATTTCTAGTCCAATCTTTTCTCTTGTCCACTGACATTAATTTCATTGTCACTACTGGTGTTTGATCAGGTGTTTGCGAAAACTCGTTTCCACAGCCACATCACATTTCTCAATGATTGCCTCTGGCTCAGACTCACCCCATGTGGATTCCAACTCAAATTTCATCCCACCTTGAAGACATTCTTCTCTTCTCTCCAACGGGATTTCTAGTCCAATCTTTTCTCTTGTCCACTGACATTAATTTCATTGTCACTACTGGTGTTTGATCAGGTGTTTGTGAAAACTCATTTCCACAGCCACATCACATTTCTCAATGATTGCCTCTGGCTCAGACTCACCTCATGTGGATTCCAACTCAAATTTCATCTCGTGCTTTGAATCCACTCATGATCATGGGTATCTCCGTGCTACTCAACGTTCCACAGACGTTGTTCTTGCCACATTCTGAGATCCACAATCAGTGCCAAGAGGCATTGTAGGTCCACTCTCGACTCCTCTCTCCAACAGCATTGCATCACGCTGGCTCAGGGCTGCACAGTTCCACTTTATCCTCCGGTTCATTCGCTATACTAACAAGAAATATTTTATTTTCCTTTCAGGCATCATTTCTGAGGAAGGATCACCAGACCCAAAATGTTAACTCTGATTTCTCTTCACAGCTGCTGTCAGACCTGCTGAGCTTTTCCAGCAACTTATGTTTTGGTTTCTCAAAAGAAATTCACACTTGAGTGCCAAAATCTGAGGAAGCTGAACAAATATTCTAAAATATAACTACCAGTCCAAGGTAATCCAGACATCTTGCTGTTACATTCTGTGTATGTTATTATAACTCTGGCACACTATCAAACTTCCCCACTGTTGTCAGCAGCACTCACTGTTTAAAGACATCAAAACAGAACTTGAATAATCAGCAGAACAAAGTACTAAAATTAATCATAATTCTTCAAATGACTTCTTTTTTAGAGGAGGTTGTGACAGTCAAACTTGGTTTTTAAACTGGAATTTTTTACAAGCAACTTCTATCTTTTACAATCTGTTAATTCCATTCCATTTTTGAAATTTAAGCAACAAATATTTTAAAAGTAAATGATGTGACTTCTCTTTCCTTTGAAACATTTTTTAAATTAAGATTATCAACTCTAAACTATTTTAACATGTAAAGAGTCACAGTCTTTCAATAAATTCCACTGTCAATCTCCACTGCCTGAAATATTTTTCCAAACATCAAAATTGAGAAGCTAATTTGTAAGGAAATCTTAGATATCTGTAAGAATGATAAGGTTGTAATGGTAGAGAATTTTAACTTTCCAAACACAGACTGAAGCTGCCATCATGTTAAGGGCTTGGATGGAGAGGAATTTATTAAATGTGTACAAGTAAATTTTCTTGTTCAGTATGTGGATGTACGTACTAGAGAAGGAACAAAACTTGACCTTCTTTTGGGAAATAAGGCAGGGCAAGTGACTGAGGTGGCAGTGGTGAAGCAATTTGGGATCAGTGATCATAATTCTATTAGTTTTAAAATAGTTATGAAAAGGATGGACCTGATGTAAAATTCAAATTTCGAGTCACAGGTAGATATGATAGTGAAGAAGGCATTTGGTATGCTTTTCTTTATAGATTAGAGCATTGAGTATAGGAGTTGGGAGATGCCAGATCGTCAAAGAGTGCCATAGAAGGAAAGCTGCAATTAGGAAATACTGAGCCATGCTCCTCGGGTGCTGCCTGACCTGCTGTGTTTTTCCAGCACCACTCTAATCTAGACTCTGGTTTCCAGCATCTGCAGTCCTTGCTTTTACCTAGTTGGATGAAAGGGTCTGTTTCTATACAGTGTAACTCTGTGACTCTATAACTCTATGACATTGCTTGATATTGATTTCAAATTGTGTTGTTAACTGAATTACACAATGGTAAATTTCATTTAAACATAATTGGATTATATTATTATAGAAGTCGTATCACCATTGTCTGAGAAGTTGAAAATGAGGTAATATTTAAAACTGAAATGAAGAGAAGCATTGCAGATTGTTAAAGTGCATGAATGACTAGTTATTACTAAATAAGGCTGAAGAGAAATCTTGGCTGAAGTAAAATGAAGTATAAAGTAATACAATATCATTAGCAGGACTGTCAACAAAAAAGACACACACCAATTGGGAAAGATACTTTGCAGGTTGTGCACTTTCAAACAATTCAAGACACTTACAAGGAGTCAGGAAACTTATCATAAAATCACAAAAGACTTCAGGATGATAGACCCTACTCAACTCAGCTTGGTTCATCTATTTTGAAATACTCTAAAAGTCCTCCATTCAATTTAGCAGGGTTTTTGGTGTTACTGCTATATCTTTTCCATACATTGACTGTGCTTTCCTTATATCAGCCGTCGTAAGTTTGCTATTCATTAGTTTGAAACTACATCCTCTCACCTGATTCATAATTTACATTGACAGAATTTTCCATTTATTTTCCATCTCATGAATTATATTTTTTATCTGTAGAAGATACCATATTTCTACTGAACAGAGTAAAAATCCCAACTTGCTGTATTCTTTCCACAATATTCAGACACAATGTTCTCTCAATTGCTTCTTTGCACTTGACTATCTCCTGCTTGGAAGAATGACCAGAAATGGTCACTGTATCAGGTTGCATTTTGATCAAAGAACTACACAAGGATAATAACTTAAAACAAAGAACAGCTGAAACTGGAGATCTGAAACAAAAGCAAGAATTGCTGGTGAAACACAACAGGTCTGGCAGCACCTGTGGGAAGAAAGCAAAATTAACATTTCAAATCTGGTGACTCTGATAAAGTCACACGGATGTCAGTTATTGGATTCTTACTGTATATATATCTTCCTTTTCTCTAATAAAGAGGTTTCGGACCTTTCAAATTGTCCTTTTACCTTAGTTAGAAATCATAAACTGACAAGAACTAAGCCTAATGAAAAGGATAGAACCATAGATAATTGACAGTTTAGGGAAACAGTCAGGACAGAGAGGAAGGTGACAATTACAAATTGATCAAGTATTCCTTAAACCAATTAGTTATAAGTCTCATCTGGCCTAGATTAATCAGATGATATAATTGATTATGCTGTGGGTTGCAACTTGAAAAGAATTAATCAACAACAGCTTTCAATAGCATGCAGAAGGTTGAAAGTGAAGTTATTCTGCTGTCCAACCAGAAACTGAAGTTCCTCAAGGTACTGGAGAGAAACCTGAGACCAAATATTGACCTGTGTCCTAAGCTAAGTGAGAAAGCAAGAACCATAGTACACCCATAAAGCTGCTGCCCTGTGATATTTATTAGATATTAATCATAAACAAAGTTGCCGGAGTTACTGCACTAGACTGTCGCCTATTGTCTTATTGGTCAAAGTCTTTAATGAACTAATCAATACAGTTCATTCTGCTATAAGGTCAATGCAAATTCACTGTAATGTGATTACTGAATTGGGGATGTTGTTTGTAAAACGTGAACTTTTAAAACGTGCATTGGCTGTAACAGGATTACATCTCAACATCTCAATATTTTAAGCGCTGTTTCTAAAGCGTGATTTTTCTATAACATGGGGTTGCACAGGAATGCAACCATCACCTTATAGAAGAGTTGACTGTTTTGGGATTGATGATTAAGTGATAAAACCTGGAACTTACGTATGGCCAAAATCCCATATTAGTTTTCACTCCTCCTACCTTTTGAAAGACTGGCGTCATGATAAACTGTCTGAGCTTGAAGGAGTGACAGGAAACCTGATACTGACCAGTGTAATCTTCTTCTGGTCACACAGATTTAGCATTTATGGAGCATTACATCTTTCTGTGTATGTAAGGCTAATAACTCTTTAAAGGATCAGAAGGCTCACCATGAGAAAGGAATGTGACATCTTTATTCATCATATATTTTGAAAATAGGTCAAGTTAAGGCTTAGGGGTGTATTTTCCAAGGAGTATCAGCAGAAACTACAGAGACTTAATGGAAACAACAGAGACATTTAAATATCTGCTTCAAAATCTGCTGAATCAAATAAACATCTTTTAAAAACCTTGAATTTGTAAACCTTATGTCTTTATTCTTCTACTTATTCTAAGAAGGTCTGTAATCCTTAACTTTTAAACTTTGTTTCGTGTCCTACTTACTACCTGAGGTTTTTGTACCCAAGTACCCAAGATGGTGCCGAGTGGCGACAAGAGACACTTTTCATTGTACTTCTATACTTCTGTACTTGAATACACTTAACAATAAAATCTAAATCTGAAGTCCCTTCTTCCTCGTGGGTGAAACAACTATAGTTCCAGGCCAAACATACTGAATGATGGAGCAAGGAATGAATCAGATCAAGCATCTCACTAGGATCGAATGGTACTGTAGACGGCTGCGAAACCAGTGAATAATTGTACAAGTCATACAAGAAGACTCAATTTTAGCAAAGTCGAGACTTTAATTCTGTTGAACTCTCAAGCAGTTCCTGATACCAATGACAATTGAGAGATTGATTTACATCTGGGCAAAGATTTTGTGGTTGTATCTATACTTGTGTACATCACATTTACTTTTTAATGTACTGCTTGTTATTATTTTTATTATCGAGTAGGCAAGTCAAGCTTCTGAATTCTTTATTGAATCAATTTTGAACAAGCAAGTAAGCTTAAACACCACAATCAGTGACATCACCTTGCACCCCAAAAAATGGCTTTTAAGTCTATAGATGTGAAAATCACAGGGTCGCTGAACTTTGGTATTCACAAAGAAAACAACATGTCAATGAATACATTGAGAGACAGTATACTTTTCAAATAGATTATGTCCCCAAAACCCCTTGAAAACTTCTATAAGCTGTAAGATTTAGTGCCATCAGAAAGCACAACACTAGCTCTCCAATATTGTTCAGATCCATGCCTAATTGATGGCAAAATTTCCTGATCACGTCCCAGTCTGAATTGAAATCTCTGCAACTACTGCTCACCAATAATTTTATTGTTAAGAACACCATCAGGGAGACTATTCTTGCATGGTTCAGTATTTCCTAATTGCATGTTTCCTTCTATGGCACTCTCTGACTATCTGGCATCCTCCAGAATAGAGTTCATCATCCTGCAGAGAGAACATGGTAAGGGAGAAACTGATATTGCAAAAAAAAAACAACGAGCCAAAATTCTTACAGCAAAGCTCCGTATATCTTCGCAAGCAAGCTTTCAAACTGCTCCTAAGAGCTGAATTTTTCTCAGTGTATTCTTTTAATACTAACAGTATCAGGAAATGAGACCATGGGTCAATCTTAAGTCAAAACAACTCATTCTTTTTACCACACTACCTTAGAGCACTGGGCACTTCTGAAAAGCACAGAGAGATCTTTGGAAGTAGCGCAATTTGAATGGACACACAGCATTGTTGTCTTCCCAAAACATCAGTTCACAATGACTAGTCCTTTGAATATGAATCACAGCAAATTAGCCTACAGCTTCAGCAGGAAACAGCAAAGGCAATTGGCCTTGATTTCAAAGAGAATGACATTCAAAATAGGGAGGTATACAAATATACTAGTTAGATCACACCTGGAATTTTATGAACAGTTTGGAGGCAGTCCAGAGTAGATTGATTCTAGATATGGAGAGACTGTCTTATGGTGAGCAGTAGAGTAGTTTGGGCTTATATTCATTGGAGTTTCAAAGAAAGATTCTTTGAGGACTTGATTGGCTAGACGCAAAGAGATTGTTCCCCACTGTGGGAGAGCCTAGGACCAGAGGAGATAACCTGAGAGTTAGGATTTGCACATTTAAGACAGAGATGAGAAGGAACATTTTCTGTCAGTGGGTTGTCAGAATCTGTTGAATTCTTTACCAAATAGGGCTGTTGAGACTCAGACATTACATATATTCAAAGTTAAAAAGAAAGATTTTTAATCAGTAAGGGAATCGAGGGTTATGATGACATGGCAGGAAAGTGGAGCTGAAGATCAGTTCAGCCATGATCACATGGAATGGCACAGCTGACTCATTGGGCTGATTCAGTTCTACATTCTATAGTCTTATAGGTGCTAATGCAGGGAAATCAATCCTATTGTGTGCTGAATGTGCATTCTATTTGGTCTGCCATTGTATTTAAACACACTCACATTTATTGCTATTGCATCTATCACAGCAGATATCACATCATTCACTGTGGGCTGTGAAGCAGGAATGTTGCAAAGTTCTACTGGGCTACTGGTAATACTCCAGCCTTTTACCAACCAGGATATTGAGGGAGAATCTACAGGAAACCTTTCATAGTATCTATTTTCCTTATTTTAAAAAAATTGAGCAACTATTGATACTCAGCATCACAGATACCAGTCTTCAGCAAATATGATTCACTTCACGTGATATCAAAAAATGGTTGGAGGCACTGGCAACTGTGAAGACCATGAGCCTTAACAATATTCCAGCAATAGTTCTGAAGACTTATGGTCCAGAATTTGTCACACCGTAGCAAAGCTGTTGCAGTTCATCTATAACATGGGGAACCACCAATGTGGAAATTTGTCCAGGTCTGTCCTGTACACAAGAAGCAGGACAAATCCAACCCAGGCAATTACCGTCCCATCAGTCTACTTTCAATAATCAGTAAAGTAATAGAAGATGTCATCAACAGTGCCATCAAACAGTGACTGTTCAGCAATAATCTGCTCAGTGATGCCCGCGTTGAGTTCTGCCAGGACCCCTCAACACCTGACCTCATTACAGCCTTGGTTGAAACTTGGACAAAAGAGCTGAATTCCAGCAGTGAAGTAAGAGTGGGATAAGACCCTTGACATCAAGGTCACAATTGGCTAAGTGTGGTATCAAAGAGCCTGAGCCAAACTGGAATCAATGGGAATCAGGAAGGCAAACTCTCCTCTGGCTGGAATCATACCTGGCACACAGGAAGATGGATGAGATGGTTGGAGATCAGTCATCCCAGCTTTAAGACATCTTTGTACGAGTTCTTCAGGATAGTGTCCTGGATCCAACCATCCCAGCAACTTTATCAATGGCCTTCCCTCCATCAGAAGTGGGGATGTTCACCAATGATTGCACAATGTTCAGCACCATTCACAACTCCTCAGATATTGAAGCAGTCCATGTCCAAACACAGCAAGATCTGGGAAATATCCAAGCAACATTCACATCACACAAATGCCAGGCAATGACCATTTCCAATAAGAGACAATTTAACCACCACCTCTTGACATTTAATGGCATTGCCTTCACTGAATCCCCCAATATCAACATCCTGGTAGTTACCATTGACGTGAACCTGAACTGGACTAGCCATACAAATGCAGTGACTAGAACAGAAGCTAAAATATTGGAACAAGTAGCTCATCGCCTGACTCCCAAAGCCTGCCCACTCTCTATAATCACAATCAGGAATGTGATGGAATACTCCTCAATTGCCTGGATGAGTGCAGCTCCAAAAAGAAGTTTAACACCATCCAAGACAAAACAGCACACTTGATTTGCAGCACATCCACAAGCATCTATTCCCTCCACCATCAATGCTTAGTAGCGGCAGTATACTATCTGCAAGGTATACTGCTGAATTTTGCCAAAGTTCCTTCAACAGCATTTTCCAAACTCATGGCCACTTTCATCTTGAAGGAAAAGGACTGCAGATATATTGAAATAGCACCATCTGCAAGTTCCCCTCCAAGCCACTCACAATTCTGACTTGGAGACATAACATTATTCCTTCACAGCTGCTGGGTAACAATGCTGGAATTCCCTCCCTCACAGCACTGTTGGTCTACTTACAGCACATGGAGTACAATGGTTCAGGGAGACAGCTGACCACCACCTTCTCAAGAGCAACTAGGAATAGGCAATAAATGCTTGCTCAACCAGCAATGCCCACATCCCACAAAGGAATAAAACCAAATACCTGAGGGATGCAGGTGTTGTGAAGTTAAACACATTTAATTCACCTTCTCAAGTACTTGAAAAACAATGTACAACATTCGGATCCATTGGAGCTCAACATAGCTTGCATTCTGAGTGCAACAAGTAACTCATCTCCTGATTCCCAAAACCTGCCCACTACATACAATCACAAGTCAGGAATGTGATGGAATACTCCTCAATTGCCTGGATGAGTGCAGCTCCAACAACACTCAAGAAGTTTGCGTAATGAGTTAGTAATTGTAGTGTTTGATTGTACATTTCTGAAATTCATAACCGACTGTGGACACAGAGAAAATTAAACAAAACTGCAGGAAGAAGAGCAAGCCAGTTTACAGATTGAACAGACTATTTAAAACAATGAGATTAAAATCTGTTAAATGTAGAAACTAATATCATTTGTACAGTAATACCAAACAGAAAACAAGAAGCCAGAAATCTTGTCAAATGCAGCCCTCAGTCTTTAGGTAAATCTTATTGTTTGTGACTTGGAGTGGTGCCTGGGGAGGAGGGTGGACAAGTTGTGGAATATCGGAAATGCCCCAAGGTTCAAGTATGGAGGTAGAAGTCTTTAGGGGGCCTGATATGCTGAGGTGGGGTCCCAGAGGCTGGAGACCCGAGGCTGGGGCCCCGGGTCATGATCAGCATCAGGACCTGTGATCTTTATCGTTGGTCCTGGAGATGGGGAACTGCATAATTACCAAGCAAAATGCAACAACTCGCTGCTTGGAGTCCCATCACTAATACTGTTATTACCCTGACATGCTGTGTACCTGAAGCATGAAAAATATGAGAAGAAATTGTGGCCAAGAAAAATAAAGCTGGAGAATATTATTAGCATAAGGCACTCTTTCATGCATTGCATGATTCCCTCTCCTTTGCCCTGCACTCATTCCTGGCACACAAAAAAAACTGTTTACTTTGCCCTGCAGGGGTAGGTTTCGGAGCTGTGAAACTGCACAAGCATTCTTCTCATCTATCACAGACCGCAATGCAAGGCAGGCTCATTTGGAAAGGTCAAGGGGATTGTTTCCAAGTTGTCAGGTTTGCTATTTTGCTTGGTTAAAATGTTACAGCATTTGAAGGAGAGGCTGAAATAATCTCTGGTAGATGTACAAAGTTACATACTGTTGTATTTTCTGCAATGTGATATTTTTCTGAACAATCTGCTGTTAAAACATCCCCAGTATGCAACAAACTAAATATCCCAACTAATGCAAATGTAGCACACAAGAAGGAGTTGAATAGATGCTTGAAAAAAAGGAAAATATTTTAAAGGACACTAGCAAAAGAAAGGAAATGTGATGGAACTGGTGCTGGGCTAGTACTGGTGCACAATGATGGGCTGAAATGACCCAAATTTTGATCACAGGATAAGGTTCAGAGAGCCTAATGTGACTGATTCTCAGACACTGTGCTTTAGCTCTACTGTCTTTTAAAGAGTCAAAGTTGATCTTTATAAAATATCCCGGAATAAAGTACAAAATCATATTTAATTGCTTTCTGAACTTTAAATTCTCTTTTTGTAAACTGTAGGAAATTATTTCAGTTGTTAATCCCAGTCAGCATTATAACAATAAAGTACAGACACTGCTGTGCACATGCTATATAAGTCAATGCAGCCCATGTTTCTGTAGTAGGATGAAGCCTAGAGAAGATGAGGGAGATCAGTCACTCCATTTGAGATTAGATTCCCT
The DNA here is from genome assembly GCF_004010195.1 of Chiloscyllium plagiosum. Taxonomy (NCBI): domain Eukaryota; kingdom Metazoa; phylum Chordata; class Chondrichthyes; order Orectolobiformes; family Hemiscylliidae; genus Chiloscyllium; species Chiloscyllium plagiosum. The sequence continues at coordinate 25,403,706 of NC_057742.1, forward strand.
ACAGAATGGAAACAGGCCTATCAGCCGAACTAGTCCACACCGACCCTCCGAAGAGTAACCCAGCCAGATCTAGTTCCCTCTGACCAGTGCACCTAACACTATGGGCAATTTAACATGGCCAACTCACTTGCCCTGTACATCTTTGGACTGTGGGAGGAAACCAGAGCACCTGGAGGAAACCCACACAGACATGAGGAGAATGTGCAAACTCCACACAGACAGTCGCCCAAGACTGGAATCGAAACTGGGACCCTGGCATTGTGAGGCAGCAGTGCTAACCACCATACCACCCCATAAAGTTTTTCATCATTATCAGATCCCATGCTAAAATAGGTGGAAAGATTGCAAGGGATAGAAACAAGGAAAAAATAGAATACTGTACGAGCACCCAATAGAGAAATTGGATGAGACTGAGGTTTTCAAGAGACTGGGCTTGGCATCAACTGGTGGGACAGGACACTGACAGGGCCCTTCACCTCCATTAAAAAAGGTTTGCCATTGAATTCTCATTGATCTACTGCCAACTTTCACACGGAAACCTACAGAAATGGCAGCGACGAGGGCAGTGAAAGGAAATCCAGGCGCTGCCTACCTCAGCAGTTAATTGTGTCTGGTTTGCTGGAAATACCCCAGTGAGATGAGGTCAGTTATATACCGTAAGGCTCCTTTACTTTACAGACAGCAAATGAATACACATAGTGATAGTAATTGTAACACAGAGAATGTATGTGTTTCTTTTTACTGTCAGTGATCAGTATGTTTGTCTGTTCTACCATTCCTGAAAATAATTTCAGCCTTACGCTTTGAGAGTTTTAAAACTCAGAAAGTCATTTCTTCTCTCACAATTACACTGAAAATAATGCAAAGTTACATTCACTGTTTTGACCAATTCTCTCTCATATATATTCTCTCTCAAATAAAAATGAAGGTATTATACAATTACAGTTCATAATTATTTCAGTCTCTTTCAAGCCTGTGGTTTCTTCGAAAAAGTTGATGATTTGAAGGGATCTGTAGAGTGAAGGGTCTTCACAGGGAGGGGACATTTGGAAACTGGTGAAGTCAATGTTGATGCTGTGTGGTTGCAGGGTCTCGAGGAGGAAGATGAGGTGTTCTTCCTCCATTTGGCAGTGGCTTTGATTTGGAGGTGAAGGAGGTTCAGGATTTGTATGTCCTTGGGGGAGTGGGTGGGGGAGTTGACGTGGTTAGCCACAGGGCGGTGGGGTTGTTTAGTGCGTGCAGACCAGAGATGTTCCCTGACCCGCTCCACAAGTTGACACTTGGTTTCCCCGATATAGAGGAGACTACATCACCCTGTGGCCAACCACTTCAACTCCCCCTCACACTACCCCAATGGCATGCAAATCCTTGGCTTCCTCCACTGCCAAATCAAAGCCTCCCACAAACTGGAGGAAGAAAACTCTCCAACCACACCGGCATCAACACTGAGTTAATCAATTTTCAAGTCTCCCCACTCCCCCAACCTCATCCCAGATCCAACCCACCAATTCAGCACTGCTCTCTTCACCTGACCTACCTATCCATCTTACTTCCCACACATCTACTCCACCCTCCCACCAACCTATCACAATCACCTCCAACTTGCATTGACCTATCGCCTCCCACCTACCTACCCCAGCTTATCCCCACCCCCCTATTTATCCTGTAGCCCCCTTCCTCCTGCACATTCCTGATGAAGTGCTTATGCCCTGAACGTTGACTCTCCAGCTCCTTGGATGCTGCCTGACCTGCTGCACTTTTCCAGCACCACATTTTTCTGACCCTCCAGCATCTGTAGTCCTCACTTTTTCCTGGAGTCACACGTAAGGGCAGAAGCTTCCTTCCCAAAAGGACATTATTGAACCAGATGGGTTTTTGTTTCTGACAATCAATAATGGATTCATGCCATCATTAGACTCTGAATTCCAGAATTTTATTTCAGTCCAATTCCACCATGTGATATGGTTGGAATCAAACCCACATCACCAGAACATACTTGGGTCCCTGGATTAACAATTCAGCAATAATACCATGAAGTCCTCCCTCCCCAAGTTTATTAACCACGAAAATAAAACAAAGAACTGTGGGTGCTGATATTCTGAAATAAAAACATAAATTACTGGAGAAACTCAGCAGGTCTGGCAGCATCTGTGGAGAGAAAGTAGTGTTAATGTTTCATGTCCAGTAACCTTGAAGAAGGGATAATAAAAAAAAATTCTGCTTTCTCTCCAGATAATGCCAGAACTATTGAGCTTCTCCAGAAATTTCTGTTTCTGTTAAGAGTTTGCATCCAAGTTTTAGAATATTTATTAGAAGTTCATAAGATACTGAGGCACAACAATACGATCATTGGACCATGTTAATTTTTTCTGGGTCAGTTTTCCATTTCTGACAGGCCATGAGCTTGAGATGAGCGAGTTTTGCATCCCTAGCCTGGCTATCCTTCTCAAACTGGATTGCCATAAAGAAGAGTTCTTTTGTTACTTCCGATCATAAAATGAGTGGTCTGTTCCATTGACATTTCCCATTCATTTATCAGTAAGCCGGCCAGGAAAGAAACAATCTGCCCCTTTCAGTGATTTATTCCCAGCAGATGTTCCACGCTGAGTTCAACTGATTTCGTTATTCCAACAATAATTGCTATGAAGATATGTATATTATACATATGAATGCTGACAGGAGATAACAAATTAACAGCTGTCTTCATATCTTCAAAGCCTGTCTCATTAGCACCTGAACTTCCCTTCCTTTCAGTGGCTATAGTGTATATACGAGAAGAATTCTAATCCCAGTGTGAACTCTCAACAATTTTAAACACACACTATTTAAATTGAACTCATTTGCAAGCCTTTTCCTAAAGCATGACCCATGTACCTAGCAATGAATAAAGTTCTAGGAAGTTGGGAGTTTTCATTTTTCCCTTTAATTAAGCCTTCAGATCTTCCACCACTTGCTCTGACAAGACCATCTCGGAACACTGAGGCACACAGCACTAGACACAGTAGGGGGAATCTTTCCAGCCCAGTGGACTGTGATGAGAAACTTAGGAAAATCAGATGGGATTGCAAATGAATAGCTTCTAGACATCAATAGCAAAAATTCCCATTGTCCAACCAAACGTTGAATGGCAAGGTGCAATTCTCATGAGTGATGGTGAAAGGTTTATTTCATGCATTAATATCTCATTATTGCCTAATATTGCCTCATTACTATGCAATTTCCCATCCTCCCACTTACCAAATAGGAACTGGACAGTGACAATTCCTGACGAAAGTCAGAGGGGTTACCTGACAACTCTGGCTTGCCACTTGTTCCTCCGGGCCTCCATTTTGAATACCCAGGACCAACATCTCCAGAGGCAGAGGCTGCATGCACAATACTCCTTACCAGGCATCCTCCCGGATGTAGGTTTTGGATATGTACTAGTGTCACTGCATCATCATGGCAGATCTTCAATGTGCATACACAGCACGGTTCCAAATGTCAATGCTGTACCTTGGAGTGTGCTGGCATCTTTCATTTACTGATACCACCAGGACACATTATGCACGGGGTCAAACACACTCTCACATATTGGATGCATCTCAGGGCTCACACTTGGTTTCACAGTTTGACCCTACTTTGATGCCCATTGTATGCCTGTCTTGCCTTTCCCCTGTTTGTCCCTCAGCCAGACATAACTTCTGTCTTGTTTTGCATTTTAGTGCAAATACAAAGCCAGACAGCTCCTCGTGCTTATTAGCAGTGATCAGCTGGGAGAGTGAACATGTTGCTGTACATCAATCTTCCACCTGTACCATGGGCTAGCCACATACACACTGCACATGAATCAGCCAGAGGACCACATCTTTAGGTGGAGCAGTGCTCAGGCAAGTCAAAGGAGGGATGCTTCAGTCAGGGGTTCCTGGTGCAGGAAGTCAAGGATAGTCTCTGATATCAGGCCAGGGTTTGGGCACAGTCAGTCAGAGTCAGGCTGTCCGCAGCACTATACTCCAGGAATTGGGTCAGGGTCAGTCCTACGAGCCCAGTGCAAACAGTCCAGGAGTCATGGGAAGTCAATGGGTACCTGCACTGAGATCAGTCAAGGGTCTAGGAATTCAGTCAAGAGGGTGAACTGCAGTCAGTGCTGAGGGCTCTATCCACTAAAATTCAAAATTGGGGTGGTAAGGCATATATCAGGAACCAGTGCTGTGGGACAGAACTCATTTGAAGGGATTGAAGCTAGTGTGTAGGGATGCAGAAGGAACAACAATTGTAAGGAAGGAGCACCTCAATATATAAGTGGGGGAGGCAATAGAGTGCTGAAGGGAAAGGGGTTCAATAGCAGTCAACACCACCCTGGCTTTGACAAAGGCCCAGTACCATTTCTGTCATGTTGTCTCAATATGGGAGTGGGATAATCAGGAAGATTCAGACAGATGAGTTGGGTCAGAACATGGGACCCTCATAACTGAGAGGCATGACAGGGAGAGCTACCATAAAGGGAATGTGTATATCTGGGGGTTCACCAAATGTTACATGCTGAGCCTCAGACTCACTGTGTGAGCTGTGACTGCTCACTTCCTTCCATTTTTTTCTTTTATTTACAAAATATACTTTATTCATAAAATAATTTGATGGTCTGTACAGTTGGACATGCCATACATATGTAAACATTCCATTTGTTTGCATACCAAAACAGAGTAATCATTCTTATTTACAGGCCTGTACGATTACATTTTTAGCTGAGGCGTCAACAGGGCCCAAATGACTGCGCGGGTCCCCTGTTCTTCTTTAGGCAGACAGATGTTACACGGTGGTCTTTCCCCACTGCGCCTTGGTGGCAGCTGCCCCAAGCTTCAGTGCGTCCCTCAACACATCGTCCTGGACCTTGGAATGTGCCAGTCTGCAACACTCAGTCAGGGTCAACTCCTTCAGCTGGAAGATCAACGGGTTTCGGACCATCCAGAGAGCATCCTTCACCGAGTTGATGATCCTCCAGGCACAGTTGATGTTCGTCTCGGTGTGTGTCCCGGGGAACAGGCCGTAGAACATGGAGTCCCGCGTCACGGCGCTGTTCGGGACGAACCTCGAAAAACACCACTGGATTCCTCTCCAGACTTCTTCTGCGTAGGCACATTCCAGAAGGAGGTGCGTGACACTCTCGTCCCCCGCGCAGCCACTTCGAGGACAGCATGCGGTGCGGCTGAGAGTCTGGGCGTGCATAAAGGATCTCACAGGCAGAGCCCTTCTCACCACCAGCCAAGCCATGTCTTGGTGCTTGTTGGAAAGTTCTGGCGATGAGGCATTCTGCCAAATGGCTTTGACAGTCTGCTCAGGGAACCGCTCGATAGGATCCGCCC